>NC_045703.1:74928736-75053930 GCF_009834535.1 Camelus ferus
TTTTACAGTGAAAACTGCAGTAGCTTCAAACCGCACTAGGAAACAGAATGAGAAACCAGAGAAAAATTTCTCCAGCAACCCGTTCCCTTTGTGCTAGATGAACGAACGTCTCTCCACATGCTCAGTTCTGAGAGATAATGTGTGTGAAAGCTGTCTTTCACCTAGCTTGATGGGAACACAAAGTTTCTTTTCAGTTGCAAACTCCACTCCATACATATATATGGGGAGGTACGAGTTCCAACTCGGTTTTACAGTGAAAACTGCAGGAATTTCAAACCGGCACTAGGAATCAGACTGAGAAAAAAGACTAAAATTTCTCCTGCAACCCGTTCCCTTTGTGCTAGATGAAAGAAAGTCTCTCCACATGCTCAGTTCTCAGAGATAAGTGTGTGTGAAACCCGTCGTTCAAATAGCTTGTTGGGAATACAAACTTACTTTAACTTGCAAACTCCATTCCATACATATATATGGGGAGGTACTAGCTCCAACTCGGTTTTACAGTGAAAACTGCTGGAACTTCAAACCGGCACTAGGAAACAGATTGAGAGACCAGAGTAAAAGTTTCTCCTGCAACCCATTCCCTTTGTGCTAGATGAACGAATGTCTCTCCACATGCTCAATTCTGAGATATATGTGTGTGTGAAAGCCGTCCTTCACCTAGATTTTGGGAACACAAAGTTTCTTTTCACTTGCAAACTCCACTCCCTACATATATATGGGAAGTACGAGCTCCAACATGGTTTTACAGTGAAAAATGCAGTAACTTCAAACCGGCACTAGGAAACAGACTGAGAAACCAGAGAAAAAGTTTCTCCAGCAACCGTTCCCTTTGTGCTAGATGAACGTAAGTCCCTCCACTGCTCAGTTCTGCGAGATAAGTGTGTGTGAAAGCCGTCCTTCACCTAGCTTGATGGGAACACAAAGTTTCTTTTCATTTGCAAACTCCACTCCATAAATATATGGGAGGTACGAGTTCCAACTCGGTTTTACAGTGAAAACTGCACGAATTTCAAACCGGCACTAGGAATCAGACTGAGAAAAAGACTAAAAAATTTCCTGCAACCCGTTCCCTTTGTGCTAGATGAAAGAAGTCTCTCCACATGCTCAGTTCTCAGAGATAAGTGTGTGTGAAAGCCGTCGTTCAACTAGCTTTTTGGGAATACAAACTTACTTAAACATGCAACTCCATTCCATACATATATATGGGGAGGTACTAGCTCCAACTCGGTTTTACAGTGAAAACTGCTGGAACTTCAAACCGGCACTAGGAAACAGATTGAGAGACCAGAGTAAAAGTTACTCCTGCAACCCATTCCCTTTGTGCTAGATGAACGAATGTCTCTCCACATGCTCAATTCTGAGATATATGTGTTGAAAGCCGTCCTTCAACTTGATATTTGGGAACACAAGTTTCTTTTCACTTGCAAACTCCACTCCCTACATATATGGGAAGTACGAGCTCCAACACGGTTTTACAGTGAAAAATGCAGTAACTTCAAACCGGCACTAGGAAACAGACTGAGAAACCAGAGTAAAAGTTTCTCATAAAACCCGTTCCATTTGTGCTAGATGAACGAACGTCTCTCCACATGCTCATTCTGAGAGAAATGTGTGTGAAAGCCGCCAATCACCTAGCTTTTTGGGAACACAAAGTTTCTTTTCACTAGAAAACACCACTCCATACTATATATGGGGAGGTACGAGCTCCAACTCGGGTTTTACAGTGAAAACTGCTGGAACTTCAAACCGGCACTAGGAAACAGACTGAGAATCCAGAGTAAAATTTCTCCTGCACACGTTCCATTTTGCTAGATGAACGAACGTCTCTCCACATGCTCAGTTCTGAGAGAAAAGTGTGTGTGAAAGCCGTCCTTCACCGAGCTTGTTGTTAACACAAAGTTTCTTTTCACTTAAAAACTCCACTCCATACATATATATGCTGAGGTACAAGCTCCAACTCGGTTTTACAGTGAAATCTGCAGGAAATTCACCCGGCACTAGGAAACAGACTGACAAAAATAGTTAAAATTTCTGCTGCAAACCGTTCCCTTGTGCTAGATGAACGAACGTCTCTCCACATGCTCAGTTCTGAGAGATAAGTGTGTCTGAAAGCCGTTCTTCACTAGCTTGTTGGCAACACAAAATTTCTTTTCACTTACAAACTCCACTCCATAAATATATTTGGGGAGGTACTAGCTCCAACTCGGTTTACAGTGAAACTGCAGGAAATTCAAACCGCACTAGGAAACAGACTGAAACCAGAGTAAAAGTTTCCCTGCAACCGTTCCTTTGTGCTGATAAACGAAAGTCTCTCCACATGCTCAGTTCTGAGAGATAAGTGTGTGTGAAAGCCGTCTTCACTAGCTTGTTGGGAACACAAAGTTTCTTTTCACTTGCAAACCACTCCATAATATATGGGGAGGTACGCTCCAAATCGGTTTTACATGAAAACTGCAGGAACTTCAAACCGGCACTAGGAAACAGACTGAGAAACCAGAGTAAAAGTTTCTCCTGCAACCCGTTCCCTTTGTGCTAGATGAACGAACGTCTCTCCACATGCTCAGTTCTGAGAGATAAGTGGTGTGTGAAAGCCGTCCTTCAACCTAGCTTGTTGGGAACACAAAGTTTCTTTTCACTTGCAAACTCCACTCCATACATATATATGGGGAGGTACGAGCTCCAACTCGGTTTTACAGTGAAAACTGCAGGAACTTCAAAACGGCACTAGGAAACAGACTGAGAAACCAGAGTAAAAGTTTCTCCTGCAAACCCGTTCCCTTTGTGCTAGATGAACGAACAGTCTCTCCACATGCTCAGTTCTGAGAGATAATGTGTGTGTGAAAGCCGTCCTTCAACTAGCTTGTTGGGAACACAAAGTTTCTTTTCAGTTGCAAACTCCAACTCCATATATATATATGGGGAGGTTACGAGCTCCAACTCGGTTTTACAGTGAAAACTGCAGGAACTTCAAACCGGCACTAGGAAACAGACTGAAAATCCAGAGTAAAAGTTTTCCCTGCAACCCTTTCCCTTTGTGCTAGATGAACGAACGTCTCTCCACATGCTCAGTTCTGAGAGATAAGTGTGTGTTAAAGCCGTCCTTCACCTAGCTTGTTGGAAACACAAAGTTTCTTTTCACTTGCTTTCTCCACTCAAACATATATATGGGAGGTACGAGCTCAGACTCGTTTTACAGTGAAAACTGCAGGAACTTCAAACCGGCACTAGGAAACAGACTGAGAAACCAGATTAAAAGTTTTTCCTGCAATCCGTTCCCGTTTGTGTTAAATGAACGAACGTATCTCCACATGCTATTATCTCAGAGATAATTGTGTGTGAAAGCCGTCCTTCACATAGCTTGTTGGGAACAGAAAGTTTCTTTTCACTTGCAAACTCCACTCCATACATATATATGGGGAGGTACGAGCTCCAACTCGGTTTTACAGTGAAAACTGCTGGAACTTCAAACCGGCACTAGGAAACAGACTGAGAAACCAGAGTAAAGGTTTCTCCTGCAACGCAGTTCCGTTTGTGCTAGATGAACGAACGTCTCTCCACATGCTCAGTTCTGAGAGATAAGTGTGTGTGAAAGCCGTCCTTCACCTAGCTTGTTGGGAACACAAAGTTTCATTTCACTTGCAAATTCCACTCCATACATTATATATGGGGAGGTACGAGCTCCAACCCTGTTTTACTGTGAAAACTGCAGGAACTTCAAACCGGCACTAGGAAACAGACTGCGAAACCAGATTAAAATTTTTCCTGCAATCCGTTCCCTTTGTGCTTGATGAACGAACGTCTCTCCACATGCTCAGATCTGAGAGATAAGTGTGTGTGAAAGCCGTCCTTCACATAGCTTGTTTGGAACACAAATTTCTTTTACTTGCAAACTCCACTCCATACATATTTATGGGGAGGTACGAGCTCCAACTCAGATTTACAGTGAAAACTGCAGTAACTTCAAACCGCAATAGGAAAAATACTGAGAAACCAGAGTAAAAGTTTCTCCTGCAACCCGTTCCCTTTGTGCTACATGAACGAACGTCTCTCCACATGATCAGTTCTGAGACAAAGTATGTTTGAAAGCCGTCCTTCACATAGCTTGTTGGGAACACAAAGTTTCTTTTCAGTTGCAAACTCCACTCCATAAATATATATGGGGAGGTACTAGCTTCCAAATCGGGTTTACAGTGAAAACTGCTGGAACTTCAAACCGGCACTAGGAAACAGACTGAGAAACCAGAGTAAAAGTTTCTCATGCAATCCGTTCCATTTGTGGCTAGATGAACGAACGTCTCTCTACATGCTCAGTTCTGAGAGATAATTATGTGTGAAAGCCGTCCTTAACCTACCTTGTTGGGAACACAAAGTTTCTTTTCAGTTGCAAACTCCACTCCATACATATATATGGGGAGGTACGAGCTCCAACTCGGTTTTACAGAGAAAACGGCAGGAACTTCAAACCGGCACTAGGAAACAGACTGAGAACCCAGAGTAATAGTTTCTCCTGCAACCCGTTCCCTTTGTGCTAGATGAACGAACGTCTCCCCACATGCTCAGTTCTGAGAGGAAAGTGTGTGTGAAAGCCGCCCTTCACCTAGCTTTTTGGGAACACAAAGTTTCTTTTCACTTGCAAACTCCAATCCATATATATATATGGGGAGGTTCGAGCTCCAACTCGGTTTTACAGTGAAAACTGCTGGAACTTCATACCGGCACAAGAAACAGACTGAGAAACCAGAGTAAATGTTTCTCCTGCAACCCGTTCCCTTTGTGCTAGATGAACGAACGTCTCTCCACATGCTAGATTCTGAGAGATAAGTGTGTGTGAAAGCCGTCCTTCAACTAGCTTGTTGGGAACACAAAATTTCATTTGAGTTCCAACTCCAATCCATAAATATATATGGGGAGGTACGGAGCTGCAACTCGGTTTTACAGTGAAAACTCAGGAACTTCAAACCGACAATAGGAATCAGACTGAGAAATCAGAGTAATAGTTTCTCCTGCAGCACGTTCCCTTTATGCTAGATGAACGAACGTCTCTCCACATACTCAGTTCAGAGAGAAAATTGTGTGTGAAAGCCGTCCTTCACCTAGCTTGTTGGGAACACAAAGTTTCTTTTCATTTGCAAACTCCACTCCATACATATATATGGGGAGGTACGAGCTCCAACTCGGTTTTACAGTGAAAACTGCTGGAACTTCAAACGGGCACTAGGAAACCGACTGAGAAACCAGAGTAAAATTTCCCCTGCAACCCGTTCCCTTTGTGCTAGATGAACGAACGTCTCTCCAAATGCTCAGTTCTGAGAGATAAGTGTGTGTGAAACCCGTCCTTCACCTAATTGTTGGGAACACAAAGTTTCTTTTCAGTTGCAAACTCCACTCCATACATATATATGGGGAGGTACGAGCTCCATCTCCGTCTTACAGTGAAAACTGCCGGAACTTCAAACCGGCACAAGGAAAAAGACTGAGAAACCAGAGTAAAATTTCTCCTGCAACCCGTTCCCTTTGTGCTAGATGAACGAACGTCTCTCTACATGCTCAGTTCTGAGAGATATGTGTGTGTGAAAGCCGTTCTTCACCTAGCTTGTTGGGAACACAAAGTTTCTTTTCAGTTGCAAACACCACTCCATAAATATATATTGGGAGGTACGAGCTCCAAAACGGTTTTACAGTAAAAAAGGCAGGAACATCAAACCGGCACTACTAAACAGACTGAGATACCAGAGTAAAAGTTTGTCTTGCAACCCGTTCCCTTTGTGCTATATGAACGAACGTCTCTCCACATGCTCATATCTGAGAGATAAGTGTGTGTGAAAGCCGTCTTTCACCTAGCTTGTTGGGAACACAAAGTTTCTTTTCAGTTGCAAACTACACTCCATACATATATAAGGGGAGGTACGAGCACCAACTCGATTTTACACTGAAAACTGCTGGAACTTCAAACCGGCAGTAGGAAAGCAGACTGAGAAACCAGAGTAAAATTTCTCCAGCATCCCGTTCCATTTGTGCTAGATGAACGAACGTCTCTCCACATGCTCAGTTCTGAGAGATAAGTGTGGTGTGAAAGCCGTCCTTCACCTAGCTTGTTGGGAACACAAAGGATTCTTTTCACTTGCAAACTCCACTCCATACATATATATGGGGAGGTACTAGCTCCAAATCAGGTTTTACAGTGAAAACTGCAGGAACTTCAAACCGGCACTAGGAAACAGACTGAGAAACCAGAGTAAAAGTTTCTCCTGCAACCCGTTCCCTTTGTGCTAGATGAACGAACGTCTCTCCACATGCTCAGTTCTGAGAGATATGTGTGTGTGAAAGCCGTCCTTCACCTAGCTTGTTGGGAACACAAAGTTTCTTTTCAGTTGCAAACTCCACTCCATACATATATATGGGGAGGTACGAGCTCCAACTCGGTTTTACAGTGAAAACTGCAGGAACTTCAAACCGGCACTACGAAACAGACTGAGATACCAGAGTAAAAGTTTCTCCTGCAACCCGTTCCCTTTGTGCTATATGAACGAACGTCTCTCCACATGCTCAGTTCTGAGAGATAAGTGTGTGTGAATGCCGTCCTTCACCTAGCTTGTTGGGAACACAAAGTTTCTTTTCACTTGCAAACTCCACTCCATACATATATATGGCGAGGTACGAGCTCCAATTCGGTTTTACAGTGAAAACTGCAGGAACTTCAAACAGGCACTAGGAAACAGACTGAGAAACCAGAGTAAAAGTTTCTCCTGCAACACTTTCCATTTGTGCTAGATGAAAGAACGTCTCTCCACATGCTCAGTTCTGAGAGATAAGTGTGTGTGAAAGCCGGCTTCACCTAGCTTGTTGGGAACACAATGTTTCTTTTCACTTGCAAACTACACAGCATACATATATATGGGGAGGTACGAGCTCCAACACGCTTTTACAGTGAAAACTGCAGGAACTTCAAACCGGCACTAGGAAACAGACTGAGCAACCAGAGTAATAATTTCCGCTGCAACCCGTTCCCTTTGTGCTAAATGAACGAACGTCTTTCCACATGCTCAGTTCTGAGAGATAATTGTGTGTGAAAGTCGTCCTTCACCTAGCTTTTTGGGAACACAAAGTTTCTTTTCACTTGCAAACTACACTCCATACATATATATGGGGAGGTACGAGCTCCAACTCGGTTTTACAGTGAAAACTGCAGGAACTTCAAACAGGCACTAGGAAACAGACTGAGAAACCAGAGTAAAAGTTTCTCCTGCAACCCGTTCCCTTTGTGCTAGATGAACGAACGTCTCTCCACATGCTCAGTTCTGAGAGATAAGTGTGTGTGAAAGCCGTCCTTCACCTAGCTTGTTGGGAACACAAAGTTTCTTTTCAGTTGCAAACTCCACTCCATACATATATATGGGGAGGTACGAGCTTCCAACTCGGTTTACAGTGAAAAACTGCAGGAAACTTCAAACAGGCACTAGGAACAGACTGAGATACCAGAGTAAAATGTTTCCCCTGCAACCCTTTCCCTTTGTGCTAGATGAACGAACGTCTCTCCACATGCTCAGATTCTGAGAGATAAGTGTGTGTGAAAGCCGTCTTCACCTAGCTTGTTGGGAACCCAAAGTTTCTTTTCACTTGCAAACTCCACTTCATAAATATATATGGGGAGGTACGAGCTCCATCACGGTTTTACAGTGACAACTGCAGGAACTTCAAACCGGCAGTAGGAAACTGACTGAGAAAATAGAGTAAAAATTTTTCCTGCAATCCGTTCCCTTTGTGCTTGATGAACGAACGTTCTCCACATGCTCAGTTCTGAGAGATATGTGTGTGTGAAAGCCGTACTTCACCTAGCTTGTTGGGAACACAAAGTTTCTTTTCAGTTGCAAAATCCACTCCATACATATATATGGGGTGGTACAAGCTCCAACTCGTTTTTACAGTGAAAACTGCAGGAACTTCAAACCGGCACTAGGAAACAGACTGAGAAACCAGAGTAAAATTCTCCTGCAAACCGTTCCTTTGTGCTAGATTAAAGAAAGTCTCTCCACATGCTCATTTCTGAGAGATAAGTGTGTGTGAAAGCCGTCCTTCACCTAGCTTTTTGGGAACACAGTTTCTTTTCACTTGCAAACTCCACTCCATACATATACATGGGGAGGTTACGAGCTCCAACTCGGTTTTACAGTGAAAACTGCAGTAACTTCAAACCGGCACTAGGAAAAAGACTGAGAAACCAGAGTAAAAGTTTCCAATGCAACCCGTTCCCTTTGTGCTAGATGAACGAACGTCTCTCCACATGCTAAGTTCTGAGAGATATTGTGTGTGAAAGCTGTCCTTCACATAGTTTGTTGGGAACACAAAGTTTCTTTTCACTTGCAAACTCCACTCCATACATATATATGGGGAGGTACGAGCCCCAACTTGGTTTTACAGTGAAAACTGCAGTAGCTTCAAACCGGCACTAGGAAACAGAATGAGAAACCAGAGAAAAATTTCTCCAGCAACCCGTTCCCTTTGTGCTAGATGAACGAACGTCTCTCCACATGCTCAGTTCTGAGAGATAAGTGTGTGTGAAAGCTGTCTTTCACCTAGCTTGATGGGAACACAAAGTTTCTTTTCAGTTGCAAACTCCACTCCATACATATATATGGGGAGGTACGAGTTCCAACTCGGTTTTACAGTGAAAACTGCAGGAATTTCAAACCGGCACTAGGAATCAGACTGAGAAAAAAGACTAAAATTTCTCCTGCAACCCGTTCCCTTTGTGCTAGATGAAAGAAAGTCTCTCCACATGCTCAGTTCTCAGAGATAAGTGTGTGTGAAAGCCGTCGTTCAAATAGCTTGTTGGGAATACAAACTTACTTTAACTTGCAAACTCCATTCCATACATATATATGGGGAGGTACTAGCTCCAACTCGGTTTTACAGTGAAAACTGCTGGAACTTCAAACCGGCACTAGGAAACAGATTGAGAGACCAGAGTAAAAGTTTCTCCTGCAACCCATTCCCTTTGTGCTAGATGAACGAATGTCTCTCCACATGCTCAATTCTGAGATATATGTGTGTGTGAAAGCCGTCCTTCACCTAGATATTTGGGAACACAAAGTTTCTTTTCACTTGCAAACTCCACTCCCTACATATATATGGGAAGTACGAGCTCCAACATGGTTTTACAGTGAAAAATGCAGTAACTTCAAACCGGCACTAGGAAACAGACTGAGAAACCAGAGAAAAAGTTTCTCCAGCAACCCGTTCCCTTTGTGCTAGATGAACGTAAGTCCCTCCACTTGCTCAGTTCTGCGAGATAATTGTGTGTGAAAGCCGTCCTTCACCTAGCTTGATGGGAACACAAAGTTTCTTTTCATTTGCAAACTCCACTCCATAAATATATATGGGGAGGTACGAGTTCCAACTCGGTTTTACAGTGAAAACTGCACGAATTTCAAACCGGCACTAGGAATCAGACTGAGAAAAAAGACTAAAAAATTTTCCTGCAACCCGTTCCCTTTGTGCTAGATGAAAGAAAGTCTCTCCACATGCTCAGTTCTCAGAGATAAGTGTGTGTGAAAGCCGTCGTTCAACTAGCTTTTTGGGAATACAAACTTACTTAAACATGCAAACTCCATTCCATACATATATATGGGGAGGTACTAGCTCCAACTCGGTTTTACAGTGAAAACTGCTGGAACTTCAAACCGGCACTAGGAAACAGATTGAGAGACCAGAGTAAAAGTTACTCCTGCAACCCATTCCCTTTGTGCTAGATGAACGAATGTCTCTCCACATGCTCAATTCTGAGATATATGTGTTGTTGAAAGCCGTCCTTCAACTTGATATTTGGGAAACACAAGTTTCTTTTCACTTGCAAACTCCACTCCCTACATATATATGGGAAGTACGAGCTCCAACACGGTTTTACAGTGAAAAATGCAGTAACTTCAAACCGGCACTAGGAAACAGACTGAGAAACCAGAGTAAAAGTTTCTCATAAACCCGTTCCATTTGTGCTAGATGAACGAACGTCTCTCCACATGCTCAATTCTGAGAGAAATGTGTGTGTGAAAGCCGCCAATCACCTAGCTTTTTGGGAACACAAAGTTTCTTTTCACTAGAAAACACCACTCCATACTATATATGGGGAGGTACGAGCTCCAACTCGGGTTTACAGTGAAAACTGCTGGAACTTCAAACCGGCACTAGGAAACAGACTGAGAATCCAGAGATAAAATTTCTCCTGCAACACGTTCCATTTTTGCTAGATGAACGAACGTCTCTCCACATGCTCAGTTCTGAGAGAAAAGTGTGTGTGAAAGCCGTCCTTCACCGAGCTTGTTGTTAACACAAAGTTTCTTTTCACTTAAAAACTCCACTCCATACATATATATGCTGAGGTACAAGCTCCAACTCGGTTTTACAGTGAAATCTGCAGGAAATTCACCCGGCACTAGGAAACAGACTGACAAAAAATAGTTAAAATTTCTGCTGCAAACCGTTCCCTTTGTGCTAGATGAACGAACGTCTCTCCACATGCTCAGTTCTGAGAGATAAAGTGTGTCTGAAAGCCGTTCTTCAACTAGCTTGTTGGCAACACAAAATTTCTTTCACTTACAAACTCCACTCCATACATATATTTGGGGAGGTACTAGTTCCAACTCGGTTTTACAGTGAAATACTGCAGGAACATTCAAACCGGCACTAGGAAACAGACTGAGAAACCAGAGTAAAAGTTTCCCTGCAACCCGTTCCCTTTGTGCTAGATAACGAAAGTCTCTCCACATGCTCAGTTCTGAGAGATAAGTGTGTGTGAAAGCCGTACTTCACCTAGCTTGTTGGGAACACAAAGTTTCTTTTCACTTGCAAACTCCACTCCATACATATATATGGGGAGGTACTAGCTCCAAATCGGTTTTACAGTGAAAACTGCAGGAACTTCAAACCGGCACTAGGAAACAGACTGAGAAACCAGAGTAAAAGTTTCTCCTGCAACCCGTTCCCTTTGTGCTAGATGAACGAACGTCTCTCCACATGCTCAGTTCTGAGAGATAAGTGTGTGTGAAAGCCGTCCTTCACCTAGCTTGTTGGGAACACAAAGTTTCTTTTCAGTTGCAAACTCCACTCCATACATATATATGGGGAGGTACTAGCTCCAACTCGGTTTACAGTGAAAACTGCAGGAACTTCAAACCGGCACTAGGAAACAGACTGAGAACCAGAGTAAAAGTTTCTCCTGCAACCCGTTCCCTTTGTGCTAGATGAACGAACGTCTCTCCACATGCTCAGTTCTGAGAGATAATGTGTGTGTGAAAGCCGTCCTTCAACTAGCTTGTTGGGAACACAAAGTTTCTTTTCACTTGCAAACTCCACTCCATACATATATATGGGGAGGTACTAGCTCCAACTCGGTTTTACAGTGAAAACTGCAGGAACTTCAAACCGGCACTAGGAAACAGACTGAGAAACCAGAGTAAAAGTTTCTCCTGCAACCCGTTCCCTTTGTGCTAGATGAACGAACGTCTCTCCACATGCTCAGTTCTGAGAGATAAGTGTGTGTGAAAGCCGTCCTTCACCTAGCTTGTTGGGAACACAAAGTTTCTTTTCACTTGCAAACTCCACTCCATACATATATATGGGGAGGTACGAGCTCCAACTCGGTTTTACAGTGAAAACTGCAGGAACTTCAAACCGGCACTAGGAAACAGACTGAGAAACCAGAGTAAAAGTTTCTCCTGCAACCCGTTCCCTTTGTGCTAGATGAACGAACGTCTCTCCACATGCTCAGTTCTGAGAGATAAGTGTGTGTGAAAGCCGTCCTTCACCTAGCTTGTTGGGAACACAAAGTTTCTTTTCACTTGCAAACTCCACTCCATACATATATATGGGGAGGTACTAGCTCCAACTCGGTTTTACAGTGAAAACTGCAGGAACTTCAAACCGGCACTAGGAAACAGACTGAGAAACCAGAGTAAAAGTTTCTCCTGCAAACCGTTCCCTTTGTGCTAGATGAACGAACGTCTCTCCACATGCTCAGTTCTGAGAGATAAGTGTGTGTGAAAGCCGTCCTTCACCTAGCTTGTTGGGAACACAAAGTTTCTTTTCACTTGCAAACTCCACTCCATACATATATATGGGGAGGTACGAGCTCCAACTCGGTTTTACAGTGAAAACTGCAGGAACTTCAAACCGGCACTAGGAAACAGACTGAGAAACCAGAGTAAAAGTTTCTCCTGCAACCCGTTCCCTTTGTGCTAGATGAACGAACGTCTCTCCACATGCTCAGTTCTGAGAGATAAGTGTGTGTGAAAGCCGTCCTTCACCTAGCTTGTTGGGAACACAAAGTTTCTTTTCAGTTGCAAACTCCACTCCATACATATATATGGGGAGGTACTAGCTCCAACTCGGTTTTACAGTGAAAACTGCAGGAACTTCAAACCGGCACTAGGAAACAGACTGAGAAACCAGAGTAAAAGTTTCTCCTGCAACCCGTTCCCTTTGTGCTAGATGAACGAACGTCTCTCCACATGCTCAGTTCTGAGAGATAAGTGTGTGTGAAAGCCGTCCTTCACCTAGCTTGTTGGGAACACAAAGTTTCTTTTCAGTTGCAAACTCCACTCCATACATATATATGGGGAGGTACGAGCTCCAACTCGGTTTTACAGTGAAAACTGCAGGAACTTCAAACCGGCACTAGGAAACAGACTGAGAAACCAGAGTAAAAGTTTCTCCTGCAACCCGTTCCCTTTGTGCTAGATGAACGAACGTCTCTCCACATGCTCAGTTCTGAGAGATAAGTGTGTGTGAAAGCCGTCCTTCACCTAGCTTGTTGGGAACACAAAGTTTCTTTTCACTTGCAAACTCCACTCCATACATATATATGGGAGGTACTAGCTCCAACTCGGTTTTACAGTGAAAACTGCAGGAACTTCAAACCGGCACTAGGAAACAGACTGAGAACCAGAGTAAAAGTTTCTCCTGCAACCCGTTCCATTTGTGCTAGATGAACGAACGTCTCTCCACATGCTCAGTTCTGAGAGATAAGTGTGTGTGAAAGCCGTCCTTCACCTAGCTTGTTGGGAACACAAAGTTTCTTTTCACTTGCAAACTCCAATCCATACATATATATGGGGAGGTACTAGCTCCAACTCGGTTTTACAGTGAAAATCTGCAGGAACTTCAAACCGGCACTAGGAAACAGACTGAGAAACCAGAGTAAAAGTTTCTCCTGCAACCGTTCCCTTTGTGCTAGATGAACGAACGTCTCTCCACATGCTCAGTTCTGAGAGATAAGTGTGTGTGAAAGCCGTCTTCACCTAGCTTGTTGGGAACACAAAGTTTCTTTTCACTTGCAAACTCCACTCCATACATATATATGGGGAGGTACTAGCTCCAACTCGGTTTTACAGTGAAAACTGCAGGAAATTCAAACCGGCACTAGGAAACAGACTGAGAATCCAGAGTAAAAGTTTCTCCTGCAACCCGTTCCCTTTGTGCTAGATGAACGAACGTCTCTCCACATGCTCAGTTCTGAGAGATAAGTGTGTGTGAAAGCCGTCCTTCACCTAGCTTGTTGGGAACACAAAGTTTCTTTTCACTTGCAAACTCCACTCCATACATTATAAGGGAGGTACGAGCTCCAACTCGGTTTTACAGTGAAAACTGCAGGAACTTCAAACCGGCACTAGGAAACAGACTGAGAAACCAGAGTAAAAGTTTCTCCTGCAACCCGTTCCCTTTGTGCTAGATGAACGAACGTCTCTCCACATGCTCAGTTCTGAGAGATAAGTGTGTGTGAAAGCCGTCCTTCACCTAGCTTGTTGGGAACACAAAGTTTCTTTTCACTTGCAAACTCCACTCCATACATATATATGGGGAGGTACGAGCTCCAACTCGGTTTTACAGTGAAAACTGCAGGAACTTCTAACCGGCACTAGGAAACAGACTGAGAAACCAGAGTAAAAGTTTCTCCTGCAACCCGTTCCCTTTGTGCTAGATGAACGAACGTCTCTCCACATGCTCAGTTCTGAGAGATAAGTGTGTGTGAAAGCCGTCCTTCACCTAGCTTGTTGGGAACACAAAGTTTCTTTTCACTTGCAAACTCCACTCCATACATATATATGGGGAGGTACGAGCTCCAACTCGGTTTTACAGTGAAAACTGCAGGAACATCAAACCGGCACTAGGAAACAGACTGAGAAACCAGAGTAAAAGTTTCTCCTGCAACCCGTTCCCTTTGTGCTAGATGAACGAACGTCTCTCCACATGCTCAGTTCTGAGAGATAAGTGTGTGTGAAAGCCGTCCTTCACCTAGCTTGTTGGGAACACAAAGTTTCTTTTCAGTTGCAAACTCCACTCCATACATATATATGGGGAGGTACGAGCTCCAACTCGGTTTTACAGTGAAAACTGCAGGAACTTCAAACCGGCACTAGGAAACAGACTGAGAAACCAGAGTAAAAGTTTCTCCTGCAACCCGTTCCCTTTGTGCTAGATGAACGAACGTCTCTCCACATGCTCAGTTCTGAGAGATAAGTGTGTGTGAAAGCCGTCCTTCACCTAGCTTGTTGGGAACACAAAGTTTCTTTTCACTTGCAAACTCCACTCCATACATATATATGGGGAGGTACTAGCTCCAAATCGGTTTTACAGTGAAAACTGCAGGAACTTCAAACCGGCACTAGGAAACAGACTGAGAAACCAGAGTAAAAGTTTCTCCTGCAACCCGTTCCCTTTGTGCTAGATGAACGAACGTCTCTCCATCATGCTCAGTTCTGAGAGATAAGTGTGTGTGAAAGCCGTCCTTCACCTAGCTTGTTGGGAACACAAAGTTTCTTTTCAGTTGCAAACTCCACTCCATACATATATATGGGGAGGTACGAGCTCCAACTCGGTTTTACAGTGAAAACTGCAGGAACTTCAAACCGGCACTAGGAAACAGACTGAGAAACCAGAGTAAAAGTTTCTCCTGCAACCCGTTCCCTTTGTGCTAGATGAACGAACGTCTCTCCACATGCTCAGTTCTGAGAGATAAGTGTGTGTGAAAGCCGTCCTTCACCTAGCTTGTTGGGAACACAAAGTTTCTTTTCACTTGCAAACTCCACTCCATACATATATATGGGGAGGTACGAGCTCCAACTCGGTTTTACAGTGAAAACTGCAGGAACTTCAAACCGGCACTAGGAAACAGACTGAGAAACCAGAGTAAAAGTTTCTCCTGCAACCCGTTCCCTTTGTGCTAGATGAACGAACGTCTCTCCACATGCTCAGTTCTGAGAGATAAGTGTGTGTGAAAGCCGTCCTTCACCTAGCTTGTTGGGAACACAAAGTTTCTTTTCAGCTTGCAAACTCCACTCCATACATATATATGGGGAGGTACTAGCTCCAACTCGATTTTACAGTGAAAACTGCAGGAACTTCAAACCGGCACTAGGAAACAGACTGAGAAACCAGAGTAAAAGTTTCTCCTGCAACCCGTTCCCTTTGTGCTAGATGAACGAACGTCTCTCCACATGCTCAGTTCTGAGAGATAAGTGTGTGTGAAAGCCGTCCTTCACCTAGCTTGTTGGGAACACAAAGTTTCTTTTCAGTTGCAAACTCCACTCCATACATATATATGGGGAGGTACTAGCTCCAACTCGGTTTTACAGTGAAAACTGCAGGAACTTCAAACCGGCACTAGGAAACATGACTGAGAAATCAGAGTAAAAATTTTCTCCTGCAATCCGTTCCCTTTGTGCTAGATGAACGAACGTTTCTCCACATGCTCAGTTCTGAGAGATATGTGTGTGTGAAAGCCGTACTTCACCTAGCTTGTTGGGAACACAAAGTTTCTTTTCAGTTGCAAAATCCACTCCATACATATATATGGGGATGGTACTAAGCTCCAACTCGGTTTTACAGTGAAAACTGCAGGAACTTCAAACCGGCACTAGGAAACAGACTGAGAAACCAGAGTAAAAGTTCTCCTGCAAACCCGTTCCTTTGTGCTAGATTAAAGAAAGTCTCTCCACATGCTCATTTCTGAGAGATAAGTGTGTGTGAAAGCCGTCCTTCACCTAGCTTGTTGGGAACACAAGTTTCTTTTCACTTGCAAACTCCTCTCCATACATATACATGGGGAGTTACGAGCTCCAACTCGGTTTTACAGTGAAAACTGCAGTAACTTCAAACCGGCACTAGGAAAAAGACTGAGAAACCAGAGTAAAAGTTTCTCCATGCAACCCGTTCCCTTTGTGCTAGATGAACGAACGTCTCTCCACATGCTCAGTTCTGAGAGATAAGTGTGTGTGAAAGCCGTCCTTCACCTAGCTTGTTGGGAACACAAAGTTTCTTTTCACTTGCAAACTCCACTCCATACATATATATGGGGAGGTACGAGCTCCAACTCGGTTTTACAGTGAAAACTGCAGGAACTTCAAACCGGCACTAGGAAACAGACTGAGAAACCAGAGTAAAAGTTTCTCCTGCAAACCGTTCCCTTTGTGCTAGATGAACGAACGTCTCTCCACATGCTCAGTTCTGAGAGATAAGTGTGTGTGAAAGCCGTCCTTCACCTAGCTTGTTGGGAACACAAAGATTCTTTTCACTTAGCAAACTCCACTCCATACATATATATGGGGAGGTACTAGCTCCAACTCGGTTTTACAGTGAAAACTGCAGGAACTTCAAACCGGCACTAGGAAACAGACTGAGAAACCAGAGTAAAAGTTTCTCCTGCAACCGGTTCCCTTTGTGCTAGATGAACGAACGTCTCTCCACATGCTCAATTCTGAGAGATAAGTGTGTGTGAAAGCCGTCCTTCAACTACCTTGTTGGGAACACAAAGTTTCTTTTCAGTTGCAAACTCCACTCCATACATATATATGTGGAAGTACGAGCTCCAACTCGGTTTTACAGTGAAAACGGCAGGAACTTCAAACCGGCAGTAGGAAACTGACTGAGAAAATAGAGTAAAAATTTTTCCTGCAATCCGTTCCCTTTGTGCTTGATGAACGAACGTTTCTCCACATGCTCAGTTCTGAGAGATATGTGTGTGTGAAAGCCGTACTTCACCTAGCTTGTTGGGAACACAAAGTTTCTTTTCAGTTGCAAAATCCACTCCATACATATATATGGGGTGGTACTAAGCTCCAACTCGTTTTACAGTGAAAACTGCAGGAACTTCAAACCGGCACTAGGAAACAGACTGAGAAACCAGAGTAAAATTCTCCTGCAAACCGTTCCCTTTGTGCTAGATGAACGAAAGTCTCTCCACATGCTCATTTCTGAGAGATAAGTGTGTGTGAAAGCCGTCCTTCACCTAGCTTTTTGGGAACACAAGTTTCTTTTCACTTGCAAACTCCATCTCCATACATATATATGGGGAGGTACGAGCTCCAACTCGGTTTTACAGTGAAAACTGCAGGAACTTCAAACCGGCACTAGGAAACAGACTGAGAAACCAGAGTAAAAGTTTCCATGCAACCCGTTCCCTTTGTGCTAGATGAACGAACGTCTCTCCACATGCTCAGTTCTGAGAGATATTGTGTGTGAAAGCCTGTCCTTCACATAGCTTGTTGGGAACACAAAGTTTCTTTTCACTTGCAAACTCCACTCCATACATATATATGGGGAGGTACGAGCTCCAACTCGGTTTTACAGTGAAAACTGCAGGAACTTCAAACCGGCACTAGGAAACAGACTGAGAAACCAGAGTAAAAGTTTCTCCTGCAACCCGTTCCCTTTGTGCTAGATGAACGAACGTCTCTCCACATGCTCAGTTCTGAGAGATAAGTGTGTGTGAAAGCCGTCCTTCACCTAGCTTGTTGGGAACACAAAGTTTCTTTTCAGTTGCAAACTCCACTCCATACATATATATGGGGAGGTACTAGCTCCAACTCGGTTTTACAGTGAAAACTGCAGGAATTTCAAACCGGCACTAGGAATCAGACTGAGAAAACAGACGTAAAAAGTTTCTCCTGCAACCCGTTCCCTTTGTGCTAGATGAAAGAAAGTCTCTCCACATGCTCAGTTCTGAGAGATAAGTGTGTGTGAAAGCCGTCCGTTCACATAGCTTGTTGGGAACACAAAGTTACTTTAACTTGCAAACTCCATTCCATACATATATATGGGGAGGTACTAGCTCCAACTCGGTTTTACAGTGAAAACTGCTGGAACTTCAAACCGGCACTAGGAAACAGACTGAGAGACCAGAGTAAAAGTTTCTCCTGCAACCCATTCCCTTTGTGCTAGATGAACGAATGTCTCTCCACATGCTCAATTCTGAGATATATGTGTGTGTGAAAGCCGTCCTTCACCTAGATATTTGGGAACACAAAGTTTCTTTTCACTTGCAAACTCCACTCCCTACATATATATGGGAAGTACGAGCTCCAACATGGTTTTACAGTGAAAAATGCAGTAACTTCAAACCGGCACTAGGAAACAGACTGAGAAACCAGAGAAAAAGTTTCTCCAGCAAACCGTTCCCTTTGTGCTAGATGAACGTAAGTCCCTCCACTTGCTCAGTTCTGCGAGAAAAGTGTGTGTGAAAGCCGTCCTTCACCTAGCTTGATGGGAACACAAAGTTTCTTTTCATTTGCAAACTCCACTCCATAAATATATATGGGGAGGTACGAGTTCAACTCGGTTTTACAGTGAAAACTGCACGAATTTCAAACCGGCACTAGGAATCAGACTGAGAAAAAAGACTAAAAAATTTCCTGCAACCCGTTCCCTTTGTGCTAGATGAAAGAAAGTCTCTCCACATGCTCAGTTCTCAGAGATAAGTGTGTGTGAAAGCCGTCGTTCAACTAGCTTTTGGGAATACAAACTTACTTAAACATGCAAACTCCATTCCATACATATATATGGGGAGGTACTAGCTCCAACTCGGTTTTACAGTGAAAACTGCTGGAACTTCAAACCGGCACTAGGAAACAGATTGAGAGACCAGAGTAAAAGTTACTCCTGCAAACCATTCCCTTTGTGCTAGATGAACGAATGTCTCTCCACATGCTCAATTCTGAGATATATGTGTTGTTGAAAGCCGTCCTTCAACTTGATATTTGGGAACACAAGTTTCTTTTCACTTGCAAACTCCACTCCCTACATATATATGGGAAGTACGAGCTCCAACACGGTTTTACAGTGAAAAATGCAGTAACTTCAAACCGGCACTAGGAAACAGACTGAGAAACCAGAGTAAAAGTTTCTCATAAAACCCGTTCCATTTGTGCTAGATGAACGAACGTCTCTCCACATGCTCAATTCTGAGAGAAATGTGTGTGTGAAAGCCGCCAATCACCTAGCTTTTTGGGAACACAAAGTTTCTTTTCACTAGAAAACACCACTCCATACTATATATGGGGAGGTACGAGCTCCAACTCGGGTTTACAGTGAAAACTGCTGGAACTTCAAACCGGCACTAGGAAACAGACTGAGAATCCAGAGATAAAATTTCTCCTGCAACACGTTCCATTTGTGCTAGATGAACGAACGTCTCTCCACATGCTCAGTTCTGAGAGAAAAGTGTGTGTGAAAGCCGTCCTTCACCTAGCTTCTTGTTAACACAAAGTTTCTTTTCACTTAAAAACTCCACTCCATACATATATATGCTGAGGTACAAGCTCCAACTCGGTTTTACAGTGAAAATCTGCAGGAAATTCACCCGGCACTAGGAAACAGACTGACAAAAATAGTTAAAATTTCTGCTGCAAACCGTTCCCTTTGTGCTAGATGAACGAACGTCTCTCCACATGCTCAGTTCTGAGAGAAAAGTGTGTCTGAAAGCCGTCTTCAACTAGCTTGTTGGCAACACAAAATTTCTTTTCACTTACAAACTCCACTCCATACATATATATGGGGAGGTACTAGCTCCAACTCGGTTTTACAGAGAAAACTGCAGGAAATTCAAACCAGCACTAGGAAACAGACTGAGAATCAGAGAAAAAGTTTCCCCTGCAACCCGTTCCCTTTGTGCTAGATAAACGAAAGTCTCTCCACATGCTCAGATCTGAGAGATAAGTGTGTGTGAAAGCCGTCCTTCAACTAGCTTGTTGGGAACACAAAGTTTCTTTTCACTTGCAAACTCTACTCCATACATTATATGGCGAGGTACGAGCTCCAAATCGGTTTTACAGTGAAAACTGCAGGAATTTCAAACCGGCACTAGGAAACAGACTGAGATCCAGAGTAAAAGTTACACCTGCAACCCGTTCCCATTGTGCTAGATGAACGAACGTCTCTCCACATGCTCAGTTCTGAGAGATAAATGTGTGTGAAAGCCGTCCTTCACCTAGCTTGTTGGGAACACAAAGTTTCTTTTCATTTGAAAACTCTACTCCATACATATATATGGGGAGATACTAGCTCCAACTCGGTTTTACCGTGAATACTGCAGTAACTTCAAACCGGCACTAGGAAACAGACAGAGATACCAGAGTAAAAGTTTCACCTGCATCACGTTCCCTTTGTGCTAGATGAACGAACGTCTTTCCACATACTCAGTTCTGAGAGATATGTGTGTGTGAAAGCCGTCCTTCAACTAGGTTGTTGGGAACACAAAGTTTCTTTTCACTTGCAAACTACACTCCATAAATATATATTGGGAGGTACGAACTCCAACTCGGTTTTACAGTGAAAAGTGCAGTAACTTCAAACAGGCACTAGGAAACACACTGAGAAACCAGAGTAAAATTTCTCCTGCAACCCGTTCATTTTGTGCTAGATGAACGAATGTCTTTCCACATGCTCAGTTCTGAGAGATAAGTGTGTGTGAAAGCAGTCCTTCACCTAGCTTGTTGGGAACTCAAAGATTCTTTTCACTTGCAAACCCCACTCCATACATATATATGGGGAGGTACGAGCTCCAACTCTGTTTTACAGTGAAAACTGCAGGAACTTCAAACCGGCACTAGGAAACAGACTGAGAAAACAGAGTTAAAAGTTCCTGCTGCAAACCGTTCCCATTGTGCTAGATGAAAGAACGTCTCTCCACATGCTCAGTTCTGAGAGATAAGTGTGTCTGAAAGCCGTACTTCACCTAGCTTGTTGGGAACACAAAGTTTCTTTTCACTTACAAACTCCACTCCATACATATATATGGGGAGGTACGAGCTCCAACTCGGTTTTACAGTGAAAACTGCAGGAAATTCAAACCGGCACTAGGAAACACTCTGAGGAACCAGAGTAAAAGTTTCTCCTGCAAACCGTTCCCTTTGTGCTAGATGAACGAACGTCTCTCCACATGCTCAGTTCTAGAGATAAATGTGTGTGAAAGCCGTCCTTCACCTAGGTTGTTGGGAACACAAAGATTCTTTTCACTTACAAACTCCATTCCATACACATATATTGTGAGGTACGAGCTCCAACTCGATTTTACAGTGAAAACTGCAGGATATTCAAACCGGCACTTGGAAACAGACTGAGAAAACAGAGTAAAAGTTTCTCCTGCAACCCGGTTCCCTTTGTGCTAGATGAACGAACGTCTCTCCACATGCTCAATTCTGAGAGATAAGTGTGTGTGAAAGCCGTCCTTCAACTACCTTGTTGGGAACACAAAGTTTCTTTTCAGTTGCAAACTCCACTCCATACATATATATGTGGAAGTACGAGCTCCAACTCGGTTTTACAGTGAAAACGGCAGGAACTTCAAACCGGCACTAGGAAACAGACTGAGAAACCAGAGAAAAGTTTCTCCTGCAACCCGTTCCCTTTGTGCTAGATGAACGAACATCTCTCCACATGCTCAGTTCTGAGAGATAAGTGTGAGTGAAAGCCGTCCTTCAACTAGCTTGTTGGGAACACAAAGCTTCTTTTCAGTTGCAAACTCCACTCCATACATATATATGGGGATGTTACGATCTCCAACTCGGTTTTACAGTGAAAACTGCAGGAACTTCATACCGGCACTAGGAAACAGACTGAGAAACCAGAGTAATAGATTTCTCCTGCAATCCCGTTCCCTTTGTGCTAGATGAACGAACGTCTCTCCACATGCTCAATTCTGAGAGATAATGTGTGTGTGAAAGCCGCCAATCACCTAGCTTTTTGGGAACACAAAGTTTCTTTTCACTTAGCAAACACCACTCCATACTATATATAAGGGGAGGTACGAGCTCCAACTCGGGTTTACAGTGAAAACTGCATGGAACTTCAAACTGGCACTAGGAAACAGACTGAGAATCCAGAGATATAAGTTTCTCCTGCAACACGTTCCATTTGTGCTAGATGAACGAACGTCTCTCCACATGCTCAGTTCTGAGAGAAAAGTGTGTGTGAAAGCCGTCCTTCACCTAGCTTGTTGTTAACACAAAGTTTCTTTTCACTTAAAACTCCACTCCATACATATATATGCTGAGGTACTAAGCTCCAACTCGGTTTTACAGTGAAATCTGCAGGAAATTCAAACCGGCACTAGGAAACACACTGACAAAAAATAGTTAAAATTTCTGCCTGCAAACCGTTCCCTTTGTGCTAGATGAACGAACTTCTCTCCACATGCTCAGTTCTGAGAGAAAATTGTGTCTGAAAGCCGTTCTTCACCGAGCTTGTTGGGAACACAAAATTTCTTTTCACTTACAAACTCCACTCCATACATATATATGGGGAGGTACTAGCTCCAACTCGGTTTTACAGAGAAAACTGCAGGAAATTCAAACCAGCACTAGGAAACAGAATGAGAATCAAGAGAAAAGTTTCCCCTGCAACCCGTTACCTTTGTGCTAGATGAACGAAAGTCTCTCCACATGCTCAGATCTGAGAGATAAGTGTGTGTGAAAGCCGTCCTTCAACTAGCTTGTTGGGAACACAAAGTTTCTTTTCACTTGCAAACTCTAATCCATACATTTATATGGCGAGGTACGAGCTCCAAATCGGTTTTACAGTGAAAACTGCCGGAACTTCAAACCGGCACAAGGAAAAAGACTGAGAAACCAGAGTAACAGTTTCTCCTGCAACCCGTTCCCTTTGTGCTAGATGAACGAACGTCTCTCCCCATGCTCAGTTTGAGAGATAATTGTGTGTGAAAGCCGTAGTTCACTTAGCTTTTTGGGAACACAAAGTTACTTTTCACTTGCAAACTCCACTCCATACATATATATGGGAAGGTAACGAGGTCCAACTCGGTTTTACAGGGAAAAACTGCAGGAACTTCTAACCGGCACTAGGAAACAGACTGAGAAACCAGAGTAAAAGTTTCAACTGCAACCCGTTCCCTTTGTGCTAGATGAACGAACATCTCTCCACATGCTCAGTTCTGAGAGATAAGTGTGTGTGAAAGCCGGCCTTACCTAGCTTGTTGTGAACACAAAATTTCTTTTCACTTGCAAATTCCACTCCATAAATATATATATGGGGAGGTACGAGTTCCAACTCGGTTTTACAGTGAATACTGCAGGAACATCAAACCGGCAGTAGGAAACAGACTTAAAAACCAGAGTAAAAGTTTCCCTGCAATCCGTTCCCTTTGTGCTTGATAAACGAAAGTCTCTCCACATGCTAAGTTCTGAGAGATAAGTGTGTTTGAAAGCCGTCCTTCACCTAGCTTGTTGGGAACACAAGTTTATTTTCAGTTGCAAACTCCACTCTATACATATATATGGGGAGCTACGAGCTCCAAGTCGGTTTTACAGTGAAAACTGCAGGAACTTCAAACCGGCACTAGGAAACAGACTGAGAAATCAGAGAAAAAGTTTCTCCTGCAAACCGTTCCATTTGTGCTAGATGAATGAACGTCTCTCCACATGCTCAGTTCTGAGAGATAAGTGTGTGTGAAAGCCGAACTTCATCTAGCTTGTTGGGAACACAATGTTTCTTTTCACTTGCAAACACCACTCCATAAATATATAGGGGAGGTACTAGCTCCAAATCGGTTTTACACTGAAAACTGCAGGAACTTCAAACCGGCACTAGGAAACAGACTGAGAAACCAGAGTAAAAGTTTCTCCTGCAACCCTTTCACTTTGAGCAAGATGAACGAACATCTCTCCATATGCTCAGTTCTGAGAGATAAGTGTGTGTGAAAGCCGTCCTTCACCTAGCTTGTTGGGAACACAAAGTTTCTTTTCAGTTCCAAACTCCAGTCCATATATATATATGGGGAGGTACGAGCTCTAAGTCGGTTTTAGAGTGAAAACTGCAGGAACTTCAAACCGGCATTAGGAAACAGAGTGAGAAATCAAGTACAAGTTTCACCTGCACACCATTCCCTTTGTGCTAGATGAACGAACGTCTCTCCACATGCTCAGTTCTGAGAGAAAAGTGTGTCTGAAAGCCGTTCTTCACCTAGCTTGTTGGGAACACAAAGTTTCTTTTCACTTACAAACTCCACTCCATACATATATATGGGGAGGTACGAGCTCCAACTCGGTTTTACAGTGAAAACTGCAGGAAATTCAAACCGGCACTAGGAAACACTCTGAGGAACCAGAGTAAAAGTTTCTCCTGCAAACCGTTCCCTTTGTGCTAGATGAACGAACGTCTCTCCACATGCTCAGTTCTAAGAGATAAATGTGTGTGAAAGCCGTCCTTCACCTAGGTGGTGGGAACACAAAGATTCTTTTCACTTACAAACTCCATTCCATACACATATATTGTGAGGTACGAGCTCCAACTCGATTTTACAGTGAAAACTGCAGGATATTCAAACCGGCACTAGGAAACAGACTGAGAAAACAGAGTAAAAGTTTCTCCTGCAACCGGTTCCCTTTGTGCTAGATGAACGAACGTCTCTCCACATGCTCAATTCTGAGAGATAAGTGTGTGTGAAAGCCGTCCTTCAACTACCTTGTTGGGAACACAAAGTTTCTTTTCAGTTGCAAACTCCACTCCATACATATATATGTGGAAGTACGAGCTCCAACTCGGTTTTACAGTGAAAACGGCAGGAACTTCAAACCGGCACTAGGAAACAGACTGAGAAACCAGAGAAAAGTTTCTCCTGCAACCCGTTCCCTTTGTGCTAGATGAACGAACATCTCTCCACATGCTCAGTTCTGAGAGATAAGTGTGAGTGAAAGCCGTCCTTCAACTAGCTTGTTGGGAACACAAAGCTTCTTTTCAGTTGCAAACTCCACTCCATACATATATATGGGGTGTTACGATCTCCAACTCGGTTTTACAGTGAAAACTGCAGGAACTTCATACCGGCACTAGGAAACAGACTGAGAAACCAGAGTAATAGATTCTCCTGCATCCCGTTCCCTTTGTGCTAGATGAACGAACGTCTCTCCACATGCTCAATTCTGAGAGAAATGTGTGTGTGAAAGCCGCCAATCACCTAGCTTTTTGGGAACACAAAGTTTCTTTTCACTAGAAAACACCACTCCATACTATATATAAGGAGGTACGAGCTCCAACTCGGGTTTACAGTGAAAACTGCTGGAACTTCAAACTGGCACTAGGAAACAGACTGAGAATCCAGAGATATAATTTCTCCTGCAACACGTTCCATTTGTGCTAGATGAACGAACGTCTCTCCACATGCTCAGTTCTGAGAGAAAAGTGTGTGTGAAAGCCGTCCTTCACCTAGCTTGTTGTTAACACAAAGTTTCTTTTCACTTAAAAACTCCACTCCATACATATATATGCTGAGGTACAAGCTCCAACTCGGTTTTACAGTGAAATCTGCAGGAAATTCAAACCGGCACTAGGAAACACACTGACAAAAAATAGTTAAAATTTCTGCTGCAAACCGTTCCCTTTGTGCTAGATGAACGAACGTCTCTCCACATGCTCAGTTCTGAGAGAAAATTGTGTCTGAAAGCCGTTCTTCACCGAGCTTGTTGGGAACACAAAATTTCTTTTCACTTACAAACTCCACTCCATACATATATATGGGGAGGTACTAGCTCCAACTCGGTTTTACAGAGAAAACTGCAGGAAATTCAAACCAGCACTAGGAAACAGAATGAGAATCAAGAGAAAAAGTTTCCCCTGCAACCCGTTACCTTTGTGCTAGATGAACGAAAGTCTCTCCACATGCTCAGATCTGAGAGATAAGTGTGTGTGAAAGCCGTCCTTCAACTAGCTTGTTGGGAACACAAAGTTTCTTTTCACTTGCAAACTCTAATTCATACATTTATATGGCGAGGTACGAGCTCCAAATCGGTTTTACAGTGAAAACTGCCGGAACTTCAAACCGGCACAAGGAAAAAGACTGAGAAACCAGAGTAACAGTTTCTCCTGCAACCCGTTCCCTTTGTGCTAGATGAACGAACGTCTCTCCCCATGCTCAGTTTTGAGAGATAATTGTGTGTGAAAGCCGTAGTTCACTTAGCTTTTTGGGAACACAAAGTTACTTTTCACTTGCAAACTCCACTCCATACATATGTATGGGAAGGAACGAGGTCCAACTCGGTTTTACAGGGAAAACTGCAGGAACTTCTAACCGGCACTAGGAAACAGACTGAGAAACCAGAGTAAAAGTTTCAACTGCAACCCGTTCCCTTTGTGCTAGATGAACGAACATCTCTCCACATGCTCAGTTCTGAGAGATAAGTGTGTGTGAAAGCCGGCCTTTACCTAGCTTTTTGTGAACACAAAATTTCTTTTCACTTGCAAATTCCACTCCATAAATATATATATGGGGAGGTACGAGTTCCAACTCGGTTTTACAGTGAATACTGCAGGAACATCAAACCGGCAGTAGGAAACAGACTTAAAAACCAGAGTAAAAGTTTCCCTGCAATCCGTTCCCTTTGTGCTTGATAAACGAAAGTCTCTCCACATGCTAAGTTCTGAGAGATAAGTGTGTTTGAAAGCCGTCCTTCACCTAGCTTGTTGGGAACACAAAGTTTATTTTCAGTTGCAAACTCCACTCCATACATATATATGGGGAGCTACGAGCTCCAAGTCGGTTTTACAGTGAAAACTGCAGGAACTTCAAACCGGCACTAGGAAACAGACTGAGAAATCAGAGAAAAAGTTTCTCCTGCAAACCGTTCCATTTGTGCTAGATGAATGAACGTCTCTCCACATGCTCAGTTCTGAGAGATAAGTGTGTGTGAAAGCCGAACTTCACCTAGCTTGTTGGGAACACAATGTTTCTTTTCACTTGCAAACACCACTCCATAAATATATAGGGGAGGTACTAGCTCCAAATCGGTTTTACACTGAAAACTGCAGGAACTTCAAACCGGCACTAGGAAACAGACTGAGAAACCAGAGTAAAAGTTTCTCCTGCAACCCTTTCACTTTGAGCAAGATGAACGAACATCTCTCCATATGCTCAGTTCTGAGAGATAAGTGTGTGTGAAAGCCGTCCTTCACCTAGCTTGTTGGGAACACAAAGTTTCTTTTCAGTTCCAAACTCCAGTCCATATATATATATGGGGAGGTACGAGCTCTAAGTCGGTTTTAGAGTGAAAACTGCAGGAACTTCAAACCGGCATTAGGAAACAGAGTGAGAAATCAAGTACAAGTTTCACCTGCACACCATTCCCTTTGTGCTAGATGAACGAACGTCTCTCCACATGCTCAGTTCTGAGAGATAATTGTGTGTTAAAGCCGTCCTTCACCTAGCTTGTTGGGAACACAAAGTTTCTTTTTACTTGCAAACTCCACTCCATACATATATGGGGAGGTACGAGCTCAAACTCGGTTTACTGTGAAAACTGCAGGAACTTCAAAACGGCAATATGAAACAGACTGAGAAACCAGAGTAAATGTTTCTCCAGCAACCCGTTCCCTTTGTGCTAGATGAACGAACATCTCTACACATGCTCAGTTCTGAGAGACATGTGTGGTGTAAGCCGTACTTCAACTAGCTTGTTGGGAACACAAAGTTTCTTTTCAGTTGCAAATCCAACTCCATATATATATATGGGGAGGTTGAGCTCCAACTCGATTTTACAGTGAAAACTGCAGTAACTTCAAACCGGCACTAGGAAACAGACTGACAATCCAGAGTAAAAGTTTATCCTGCAACCCTTTCCCTTTGTGCTAGATGAACGAAAGTCTCTCCATATGCTCAGTTCTGAGAGATAAGTGTGTGTTAAAGCCGTCCTTCACCTAGCTTGTTGGGAAACACAAAGTTTCTTTTCACTTGCTAACTCCACTCCAATACATATATATGGGGAGGTACTAGCTCCAGACTCGGTTTTACAGTGAAAACTGCAGGAACATTCAAACCGGCACTAGGAAACAGACTGAGAAACCAGAGTAAAAGTTTCTCCTGCAATCCGTTCCCTTTGTGCTAGATGAACGAACGTCTCTCCACATGCTCAGTTCTGAGAGATAAGTGTGTGTGAAAGCCGTCCTTCACCTAGCTTGTTGGGAACACAAAAGTTTCTTTTCACTTGCAAACTCCACTCCATACATATATATGGGGAGGTACGAGCTCCAACTCAGATTTACAGTGAAAACTGCAGGAACTTCAAACCGGCACTAGGAAACAGACTGAGAAACCAGAGTAAAAGTTTCTCCTGCAACCCGTTCCCTTTGTGCTAGATGAACGAACGTCTCTCCACATGCTCAGTTCTGAGAGATAAGTGTGTGTGAAAGCCGTCCTTCACCTAGCTTGTTGGGAACACAAAGTTTCTTTTCAGTTGCAAACTCCACTCCATACATATATATGGGGAGGTACTAGCTCCAACTCGGTTTTACAGTGAAAACTGCAGGAACTTCAAACCGGCACTAGGAAACAGACTGAGAAACCAGAGTAAAAGTTTCTCCTGCAACCCGTTCCCTTTGTGCTAGATGAACGAACGTCTCTCCACATGCTCAGTTCTGAGAGATAAGTGTGTGTGAAAGCCGTCCTTCACCTAGCTTGTTGGGAACACAAAGTTTCTTTTCACTTGCAAACTCCACTCCATACATATATATGGGGAGGTACTAGCTCCAACTCGGTTTTACAGTGAAAACTGCAGGAACTTCAAACCGGCACTAGGAAACAGACTGAGAAACCAGAGTAATAGTTTCTCCTGCAACCCGTTCCCTTTGTGCTAGATGAACGAACGTCTCTCCACATGCTCAGTTCTGAGAGATAAGTGTGTGTGAAAGCCGTCCTTCACCTAGCTTGTTGGGAACACAAAGTTTCTTTTCAGTTGCAAACTCCACTCCATACATATATATGGGGAGGTACTAGCTCCAACTCGGTTTTACAGTGAAAACTGCAGGAACTTCAAACCGGCACTAGGAAACAGACTGAGAAACCAGAGTAAAAGTTTCTCCTGCAACCCGTTCCCTTTGTGCTAGATGAACGAACGTCTCTCCACATGCTCAGTTCTGAGAGATAAGTGTGTGTGAAAGCCGTCCTTCACCTAGCTTGTTGGGAACACAAAGTTTCTTTTCACTTGCAAACTCCACTCCATACATATATATGGGAGGTACTAGCTCCAACTCGGTTTTACAGTGAAAACTGCAGGAACTTCAAACCGGCACTAGGAAACAGACTGAGAAACCAGAGTAAAAGTTTCTCCTGCAACCCGTTCCCTTTGTGCTAGATGAACGAACGTCTCTCCACATGCTCAGTTCTGAGAGATAAGTGTGTGTGAAAGCCGTCCTTCACCTAGCTTGTTGGGAACACAAAGTTTCTTTTCATTTGCAAACTCCACTCCATACATATATATGGGGAGGTACGAGCTCCAACTCGGTTTTACAGTGAAAACTGCATGGAACTTCAAACGGGCACTAGGAAACAGACTGAGAAACCAGAGTTAAAAGTTTCTCCTGCAACCCGTTCCCTTTGTGCTAGATGAACGAACGTCTCTCCACATGCTCAGTTCTGAGAGATAAGTGTGTGTGAAACCCGTCCTTCACCTAGCTTGTTGGGAACACAAAGTTTCTTTTCAGTTGCAAACTCCACTCCATACATATATATGGGGAGGTACGAGCTCCAACTCGGTTTTACAGTGAAAACTGCAGGAACTTCAAACCGGCACTAAGGAAACAGACTGAGAAACCAGAGTAAAAGTTTCTCCTGCAACCCGTTCCCTTTGTGCTAGATGAACGAACGTCTCTCTACATGCTCAGTTCTGAGAGATAGTGTGTGTGAAAGCCGTCCTTCATCTAGCTTGTTGGGAACACAAAGTTTCTTTTCAGTTGCAAACATCCACTCCATACATATATATGGGGAGGTACGAGCTCCAACTCGGTTTTACAGTGAAAACTGCAGGAACTTCAAACCGGCACTAGGAAACAGACTGAGAAACCAGAGTAAAAGTTTCTCTGCAACCCGTTCCCTTTGTGCTAGATGAACGAACGTCTCTCCACATGCTCAGTTCTGAGAGATAAGTGTGTGTGAAAGCCGTCCTTCACCTAGCTTGTTGGGAACACAAAGTTTCTTTTCAGTTGCAAACTCCACTCCATACATATATATGGGGAGGTACGAGCTCCAACTCGATTTTACAGTGAAAACTGCAGGAACTTCAAACCGGCACTAGGAAACAGACTGAGAAACCAGAGTAAAAGTTTCTCCTGCAACCCGTTCCCTTTGTGCTAGATGAACGAACGTCTCTCCACATGCTCAGTTCTGAGAGATAAGTGTGTGTGAAAGCCTTCCTTCACCTAGCTTGTTGGGAACACAAGGATTCTTTTCACTTGCAAATTCCACTCCATACATATATATGGGTAGGTACTAGCTCCAACTCGGTTTTACAGTGAAAACTTGCAGGAACATTCAAACCGGCACTAGGAAACAGACTGAGAAACCAGAGTAAAAGTTTCCCCTGCAACCCGTTCCCTTTGTGCTAGATGAACGAACGTCTCTCCACATGCTCAGTTCTGAGAGATATGTGTGTGTGAAAGCCGTCCTTCACCTAGCTTGTTGGGAACACAAAGTTTCTTTTCAGTTGCAAACTCCACTCCATACATATATATGGGGAGGTACGAGCTCCAAACTCGGTTTTACAGTGAAAACTGCAGGAACTTCAAACTGGCACTAGGAAACAGACTGAGAACCAGAGTAAAAGTTTCTCCTGCAACCCGTTCCCTTTGTGCTAGATGAACGAACGTCTCTCCACATGCTCAGTTCTGAGAGATAAGTGTGTGTGAAGCCGTCCTTCACCTAGCTTGTTGGGAACACAAAGTTTCTTTTCACTTGCAAACTCCACTCCATACATATATATGGGGAGGTACTAGCTCCAACTCGGTTTTACAGTGAAAACTGCAGGAACTTCAAACCGGCACTAGGAAACAGACTGAGAAACCAGAGTAAAAGTTTCTCCTGCAACCCGTTCCCTTTGTGCTAGATGAACGAACGTCTCTCCACATGCTCAGTTCTGAGAGATAAGTGTGTGTGAAAGCCGTCCTTCACCTAGCTTGTTGGGAACACAAAGTTTCTTTTCACTTGCAAACTCCACTCCATACATATATATGGGGAGGTACGAGCTCCAACTCGGTTTTACAGTGAAAACTGCAGGAACTTCAAACCGGCACTAGGAAACAGACTGAGAAACCAGAGTAAAAGTTTCTCCTGCAACCCGTTCCCTTTGTGCTAGATGAACGAACGTCTCTCCACATGCTCAGTTCTGAGAGATAAGTTGTGTGTGAAAGCCGTCCTTCAACTAGCTTGTTGGGAACACAAAGTTTCTTTTCACTTGCAAACTCCACTCCATACATATATATGGGGAGGTACTAGCTCCAACTCGGTTTTACAGTGAAAACTGCAGGAACTTCAAACCGGCACTAGGAAACAGACTGAGAAACCAGAGTAAAAGTTTCTCCTGCAACCCGTTCCCTTTGTGCTAGATGAACGAACGTCTCTCCACATGCTCAGTTCTGAGAGATAAGTGTGTGTGAAAGCCGTCCTTCACCTAGCTTGTTGGGAACACAAAGTTTCTTTTCAGTTGCAAACTCCACTCCATACATATATATGGGGAGTACTAGCTCCAACTCGGTTTTACAGTGAAAAATGCAGGAACTTCAAACCGGCACTAGGAAACAGACTGAGAATACCAGAGTAAAAGTTTCTCCTGCAACCCGTTCCCTTTGTGCTAGATGAACGAACGTCTCTCCACATGCTCAGTTCTGAGAGATAAGTGTGTGTGAAAGCCGTCTTCACCTAGCTTGTTGGGAACACAAAGTTTCTTTTCACTTGCAAACTCCACTCCATACATATATATGGGGAGGTACTAGCTCCAACTCGGTTTTACAGTGAAAACTGCAGGAACTTCAAACCGGCACTAGGAAACAGACTGAGAAACCAGAGTAAAAGTTTCTCCTGCAACCCGTTCCCTTTGTGCTAGATGAACGAACGTCTCTCCACATGCTCAGTTCTGAGAGATAAGTGTGTGTGAAAGCCGTCCTTCACCTAGCTTGTTGGGAACACAAAGTTTCTTTTCAGTTGCAAAATCCACTCCATACATATATATGGGGATGGTACTAGCTCCAACTCGGTTTTACAGTGAAAACTGCAGGAACTTCAAACCGGCACTAGGAAACAGACTGAGAAACCAGAGTAAAAGTTTCTCCTGCAACCCGTTCCCTTTTGTGCTAGATGAACGAACGTCTCTCCACATGCTCAGTTCTGAGAGATAAGTGTGTGTGAAAGCCGTCCTTCACCTAGCTTGTTGGGAACACAAGTTTCTTTTCACTTGCAAACTCCACTCCATACATATATATGGGGAGGTACTAGCTCCAACTCGGTTTACAGTGAAAACTGCAGGAACTTCAAACCGGCACTAGGAAACAGACTGAGAAACCAGAGTAAAAGTTTCTCCTGCAACCCGTTCCCTTTGTGCTAGATGAACGAACGTCTCTCCACATGCTCAGTTCTGAGAGATAAGTGTGTGTGAAAGCCGTCCTTCACCTAGCTTGTTGGGAACACAAAGTTTCTTTTCACTTGCAAACTCCACTCCATACATATATATGGGGAGGTACTAGCTCCAACTCGGTTTTACAGTGAAAACTGCAGGAACTTCAAACCGGCACTAGGAAACAGACTGAGAAACCAGAGTAAAAATTTCTCCAGCAACCCGTTCCCTTTGTGCTAGATGAACGAACGTCTCTCCACATGCTCAGTTCTGAGAGATAAGTGTGTGTGAAAGCCGTCCTTCACCTAGCTTGTTGGGAACACAAAGTTTCTTTTCAGTTGCAAACTCCACTCCATACATATATATGGGGAGGTACTAGCTCCAACTCGGTTTTACAGTGAAAACTGCAGGAATTACAAACCGGCACTAGGAACAGACTGAGAAACCAGAGTAAAAAGTTTCTCCTGCAACCCGTTCCCTTTGTGCTAGATGAACGAAAGTCTCTCCACATGCTCAGTTCTGAGAGATAAGTGTGTGGAAAGCCGTCCTTCAACTAGCTTGTTGGGAACTACAAAGTTTACTTTCACTTTCAAACTCCAATCCATACATATATATGGGGAGGTACTAGCTCCAACTCGGTTTTACAGTGAAAACTGCATGGAACTTCAAACCGGCACTAGGAAACAGACTGAGAACCAGAGTAAAAGTTTCTCCTGCAACCCGTTCCCTTTGTGCTAGATGAACGAATGTCTCTCCACATGCTCAATTCTGAGAGATATGTGTGTGTGAAAGCCGTCCTTCACCTAGCTTGTTGGGAACACAAAGTTTCTTTTCACTTGCAAACTCCACTCCATACATATATATGGGAGGTACTAGCTCCAACATCGGTTTTACAGTGAAAACTGCAGGAACTTCAAACCGGCACTAGGAAACAGACTGAGAAACCAGAGTAAAAGTTTCTCCTGCAACCCGTTCCCTTTGTGCTAGATGAACGTAAGTCTCTCCACATGCTCAGTTCTGAGAGATAAGTGTGTGTGAAAGCCGTCCTTCACCTAGCTTGTTGGGAACACAAAGTTTCTTTTCACTTGCAAACTCCACTCCATACATATATATGGGGAGGTACTAGCTCCAACTCGGTTTTACAGTGAAAACTGCAGGAACTTCAAACCGGCACTAGGAAACAGACTGAGAAACCAGAGTAAAAAGTTTTCCTGCAACCCGTTCCCTTTGTGCTAGATGAACGAACGTCTCTCCACATGCTCAGTTCTGAGAGATAAGTGTGTGTGAAAGCCGTCCTTCAACTAGCTTTTTGGGAATACAAAGTTACTTTAACATTGCAAACTCCACTTCCATACATATATATGGGGAGGTACTAGCTCCAACTCGGTTTTACAGTGAAAACTGCAGGAACTTCAAACCGGCACTAGGAAACAGACTGAGAACCAGAGTAAAAGTTTACTCCTGCAACCCAGTTCCCTTTGTGCTAGATGAACGAACGATCTCTCCACATGCTCAGTTCTGAGAGATAATGTGTGTTTGAAAGCCGTCCTTCACCTAGCTTGTTGGGAACACAAGTTTCTTTTCACTTGCAAACTCCACTCCATACATATATATGGGGAGTACTAGCTCCAACTCGGTTTTACAGTGAAAACTGCAGTAACTTCAAACCGGCACTAGGAAACAGACTGAGAAACCAGAGTAAAAGTTCTCCTGAAACCCGTTCCCTTTGTGCTAGATGAACGAACGTCTCTCCACATGCTCAGTTCTGAGAGATAATGTGTGTGTGAAAGCCGTCCATTCACCTAGCTTTTTGGGAACACAAAGTTTCTTTTCACTATGCAAACTCCACTCCATACATATATATGGGGAGGTACGAGCTCCAACTCGGTTTTACAGTGAAAACTGCAGGAACTTCAAACCGGCACTAGGAAACAGACTGAGAAACCAGAGTAAAAGTTTCTCCTGCAACCCGTTCCATTTGTGCTAGATGAACGAACGTCTCTCCACATGCTCAGTTCTGAGAGATAAGTGTGTGTGAAAGCCGTCCTTCACCTAGCTTGTTGGGAACACAAAGTTTCTTTTCACTTGCAAACTCCACTCCATACATATATATGGGAGGTACTAGCTCCAACTCGGTTTTACAGTGAAACTGCAGGAACTTCAACCGGCACTAGGAAACAGACTGAGAAACAGAGTAAAATTTCTCCTGCAAACCGTTCCCTTTGTGCTAGATGAACGAACGTCTCTCCACATGCTTCAGTTCTGAGAGATAAGTGTGTGTGAAAGCCGTCCTTCACCTAGCTTGTTGGCAACACAAAGTTTCTTTTCACTTGCAAACTCCACTCCATACATATATATGGGGAGGTACTAGCTCCAACTCGGTTTTACAGTGAAAACTGCAGGAACTTCAAACCGGCACTAGGAAACAGACTGAGAAACCAGAGTAAAAGTTTCTCCTGCAACCCGTTCCCTTTGTGCTAGATGAAACGAAAGTCTCTCCACATGCTCAGTTCTGAGAGATAAGTGTGTGTGAAAGCCGTTCCTTCAACTAGCTTGTTGGGAACACAAAGTTTCTTTTCAGCTTGCAAACTCTACTCCATACATATTATATGGGAGGTACGAGCTCCAACTCGGTTTTACAGTGAAAACTGCAGGAACTTCAAACCGGCACTAGGAAACAGACTGAGAATCCAGAGTAAAAGTTACTCCTGCAACCCGTTCCCATTTGTGCTAGATGAACGAACGTCTCTCCACATGCTCAGTTCTGAGAGATAATGTGTGTGAAAGCCGTCCTTCACCTAGCTTGTTGGGAACACAAAGTTTCTTTTCACTTGCAAACTCTACTCCATACATATATATGGGGAGATACTAGCTCCAACTCGGTTTTACAGTGAATACTGCAGTAACTTCAAACCGGCACCTAGGAAACAGACTGAGATACCAGAGTAAACGTTTCACCTGCAATCACGTTCCCTTTGTGCTAGATGAACGAACGTCTTTCCACATACTCAGTTCTGAGAGATATGTGTGTGTGAAAGCCGTCCTTCAACTAGGTTGTTGGGAACACAAAGTTTCTTTTCACTTGCAAACTCCACTCCATAAATATATATGGGGAGGTACGAGCTCCAACTCTGTTTTACAGTGAAAAGTGCAGTAACTTCAAACAGGCACTAGGAAACACACTGAGAAACCAGAGTAAAATTTCTCCTGCAACCCGTTCCCTTTGTGCTAGATGAACGAACGTCTCTCCACATGCTCAGTTCTGAGAGATAAGTGTGTGTGAAAGCCGTCCTTCACCTAGCTTGTTGGGAACTCAAAGATTCTTTTCACTTGCAAACTCCACTCCACAAATATATATGGGGAGGTACAAGCTCCAACTCTGTTTTACAGTGAAAACTGCAGGAACTTCAAACCGGCACTAGGAAACAGACTGAGAAAACAGAGTAAAAGTTCTCCTGCAAACCCGTTCCCATTGTGCTAGATGAACGAACGTCTCTCCACATGCTCAGTTCTGAGAGATAAGTGTGCTGAAAGCCGTTCCTTCACCTAGCTTGTTGGGAACACAAAGTTTCTTTTCACTAAGCAAACTCCACTCCATACATATATATGGGGAGGTACGAGCTCCAACTCGGTTTTACAGTGAAAACTGCAGGAAATTTCAAACCGGCACTAGGAAACAGACTGAGGAACCAGAGTAAAAGTTTCTCCTGCAAACCGTTCCCTTTGTGCTAGATGAACGAACGTCTCTCCACATGCTCAGTTCTGAGAGATAAGTGTGTGTGAAAGCCGTCCTTCACCTAGCTTGTTGGGAACACAAAGTTTCTTTTCACTTGCAAACTCCACTCCATACATATATATGGGGAGGTACTAGCTCCAACTCGATTTTACAGTGAAAACTGCAGGAACTTCAAACCGGCACTAGGAAACAGACTGAGAAAACAGAGTAAAAGTTTCTCCTGCAACCGGTTCCCTTTGTGCTAGATGAACGAACGTCTCTCCACATGCTCAGTTCTGAGAGATAAGTGTGTGTGAAAGCCGTCCTTCAACTAGCTTGTTGGGAACACAAAGTTTCTTTTCAGTTGCAAACTCCACTCCATACATATATATGGGGAAGTACGAGCTCCAACTCGGTTTTACAGTGAAAACTGCAGGAACTTCAAACCGGCACTAGGAAACAGACTGAGAAACCAGAGTAAAAGTTTCTCCTGCAACCCGTTCCCTTTGTGCTAGATGAACGAACATCTCTCCACATGCTCAGTTCTGAGAGATAAGTGTGTGTGAAAGCCGTCCTTCAAGTAGCTTGTTGGGAACACAAAGATTCTTTTCAGTTGCAAACTCCACTCCATACATATATATGGGGTGTTACGAGCTCCAACTCGGTTTTACAGTGAAAACTGCAGGAACTTCATACCGGCACTAGGAAACAGACTGAGAAACCAGAGTAAAAGTTTCTCCTGCAACCCGTTCCCTTTGTGCTAGATGAACGAACGTCTCTCCACATGCTCAGTTCTGAGAGATAATGTGTGTGTGAAAGCCGTCCATTCACCTAGCTTGTTGGGAACACAAAGTTTCTTTTCAGTTAGCAAACTCCACTCCATACATATATATGGGAGGTACGAGCTCCAACTCGGTTTTACAGTGAAAACTGCATGGAACTTCAAACCGGCACTAGGAAACAGACTGAGAAACCAGAGTAAAATTTCTCCTGCAACCCGTTCCCTTTGTGCTAGATGAACGAACGTCTCTCCACATGCTCAGTTCTGAGAGATAAGTGTGTGTGAAAGCCGTCCTTCACCTAGCTTGTTGGGAACACAAAGTTTCTTTTCACTTGCAAAACTCCACTCCATACATATATATGGGGAGGTACTAGCTCCAACTCGGTTTTACAGTGAAATCTGCAGGAAATTCAAACCGGCACTAGGAAACAGACTGACAAAAAATAGTTAAAATTTCTGCCTGCAAACCGTTCCCTTTGTGCTAGATGAACGAACGTCTCTCCACATGCTCAGTTCTGAGAGAAAATTGTGTCTGAAAGCCGTTCTTCACCGAGCTTGTTGGGAACACAAATTTCTTTTCACTTGCAAACTCCAATCCATACATATATATGGGGAGGTACTAGCTCCAACTCGGTTTTACAGAGAAAACTGCAGGAAATTCAAACCAGGCACTAGGAAACAGAATGAGAACCAGAGTAAAAAGTTTCCCCTGCAACCCGTTACCTTTGTGCTAGATGAACGAAAGTCTCTCCACATGCTCAGATTCTGAGAGATAAGTGTGTGTGAAAGCCGTCCTTCAACTAGCTTGTTGGGAACACAAAGTTTCTTTTCACTTGCAAACTCTAATCCATACATATATATGGCGAGGTACGAGCTCCAAATCGGTTTACAGTGAAAACTGCAGGAACTTCAAACCGGCACTAGGAAACAGACTGAGAATCCAGAGTAAAAGTTCTCCTGCAACCCGTTCCCTTGTGCTAGATGAACGAACGTCTCTCCACATGCTCAGTTCTGAGAGATAAATGTGTGTGAAAGCCGTCCTTCACCTAGCTTGTTGGGAACACAAAGTTTCTTTTCAGTTGCAAACTCCTACTCCATACATATATATGGGGAGATACTAGCTCCAACTCGGTTTACAGTGAAAACTGCAGTAACTTCAAACCGGCACTAGGAAACAGACTGAGAAACTAGAGTAAAAGTTTCTCCAGAATCACGTTCCCTTTGTGCTAGATGAACGAACGTCTCTCCACATGCTCAGTTCTGAGAGATAAGTGTGTGTGAAAGCCGTCCTTCACCTAGCTTGTTGGGAACACAAAGTTTCTTTTCACTTGCAAACTACACTCCATAAATATATATGGGGAGGTACGAGCTCCAACTCGGTTTTACAGTGAAAACTGCAGGAACTTCAAACCGGCACTAGGAAACAGACTGAGAAACCAGAGTAAAAGTTTCTCCTTGCAACCCGTTTCCCTTTGTGCTAGATGAACGAACGTCTCTCCACATGCTCAGTTCTGAGAGATAAGTGTGTGTGAAAGCCGTCCTTTCACCTAGCTATTTGGGAACACAAAGTTTCTTTTCACTTGCAAATTCCACTCCATACATATATATGGGGAGGTTACCAGCTCCAACTCGGTTTTATAGTGAAAACTGCAGGAACTTCAAACCGGCACTAGGAAACAGACTGAGAAACCAGAGATAAAAGTTACTCCTGCAACCCGTTCATTTGTGCTAGATGAACGAACATCTCTCCACATGCTCAGTTCTGAGAGATAAGTGTGTGTGAAAGCCGTCCTTCACCTAGCTTGTTGGGAACACAAAGTTTCTTTTCACTTGCAAACTCCACTCCATACATATATATGGGGAGGTACGAGCTCCAACTCGGTTTTACAGTGAAAACTGCAGGAACTTCTAACCGGCACTAGGAAACAGACTGAGAAAAAAGAGTTAAAATTCCTGCTGCAAACCGTTCCCTTTGTGCTAGATGAAAGAACGTCTCTCCACATGCTCAGTTCTGAGAGATAAGTGTGTCTGAAAGCCATCCTTCACCTAGCTTTTTGGGAACACAAAGTTTCTTTTCAGTTGCAATCCCCAATCCATACATATATATGTGGAGGTACTAGCTCCAACTCGGTTTTACAGTGAAAACGGCAGGAACTTCAAACCGGCACTAGGAAACAGACTGAGAAACCAGAGAAAAGTTTCTCCTGCAACCCGTTCCCTTTGTGCTAGATGAACGAAAGTCTCTCCACATGCTCAGTTCTGAGAGTTAAGTGTGTGTTAAAGCTGTCTTTCACCTAGCTTGTTGGGAACACAAAGTTTCTTTTCAGTTGCAAACTCCAATCCATACATATATATGGGGAGGTACGAGTTCCAAATCGGTTTACAGTAAAAAAGGCAGGAACTTCAAACAGGCACTAGGAGACAGACTGAGATACAAGAGAAAATGTTTCCACTGCAAACATTTCCCTTTGTGCTAGATGAACGAACGTCTATCCACATGCTCATATCTGAGAGATAAGTGTGTGTGAAAGCCGTCTTTCACCTAGCTTGTTGGGAACACAAAGTTTCTTTTCAGTTGCAAACTACACTCCATACATATATAAGGGGAGGTACGAGCACCAACTCGATTTTACACTGAAAACTGCTGGAACTTCAAACCGGCAGTAGGAAGCAGACTGAGAAACCAGAGTAAAATTTCTCCAGCATCCCGTTCCATTTGTGCTAGATGAACGAACGTCTCTCCACATGCTCAGTTCTGAGAGATAAGTGTGTGTGAAAGCCATCCTTCACCTAGCTTGTTGGGAACACAAAGATTCTTTTCACATGCAAATTCCAATCCATACATATATATGGGTAGGTACGAGCTCCAAATCAGTTTTACAGTGAAAATTGCTGGAACATCAAACCGGCACTAGGAAACAGACTGAGAAACCGGAGTTAAAATTTCCCCTGCAACCCGTTCCCTTTGTGCTAGATGAACGAACGTCTCTCCACATGCTCAGTTCTGAGAGATATGTGTGTGTGAAAGCCGTTCTTCACCTAGCTTGTTGGGAACACAAAGTTTCTTTACAGTTGCAAACACCACTCCATAAATATATATGGGGAGGTACGAGCTCCAAAACGGTTTTACAGTAAAAAAGGCAGGAACTTCAAACTGGCACTACTAAACAGACTGAGATACCAGAGTAAAAGTTTGTCTTGCAACCCGTTCCCTTTGTGCTATATGAACGAACGTCTCTCCACATGCTCAGTTCTGAGAGATAAGTGTGTGTGAATGCCGTCCTTCACCTAGCTTGTTGGGAACACAAAGTTTCTTTTCACTTGCAAACTCCAATCCATACATATATATGGCGAGGTACGAGCTCCAATTCGGTTTTACAGTGAAAACTGCAGGGACTTCAAACAGGCACTAGGAAACAGACTGAGCAACCAGAGTAATATTTTCCCTGCAACCCGTTCCCTTTGTGCTAAATGAACGAACGTCTCTCCACATGCTCAGTTCTGAAAGAAAATTGTGTGTGAAAGTCGTCCTAGACCTAGCTTTTTGGGAACACAAAGTTTCTTTTCACTTGCAAACTAAACTCCATACATATATATGGGGATGTACGAGCTCCAACTCGGTTTTACAGTGAAAACTGCAGGAACTTCAAACCGGTACTAGGAAACAGCCTGAGAAACCAGAGTAAAAGTTTCTCCTGCAACCCGTTCCCTTTGTGCTAGATGAACGAACGTCTCTCCACATGCTCAGTTCTGAGAGATAAGTGTGTGTTAAAGCCGTCCTTTCACCTAGCTTGTTGGGAACACAGAGTTTCTTTTCAGTTGCAAACTCCACTCCATACATATATATGGGGAGGTACGAGTTCCAAATCGGTTTACAGTAAAAAGGCAGGAACTTCAAACAGGCACTAGGAGACAGACTGAGATACCAGAGTAAAATGTTTCTCCTGCAACCCTTTCCCTTTGTGCTGGATGAACGAACGTCTCTCCACATGCTCAGATTCTGAGAGATAAGTGTGTGTGAAAGCCGTCTTTCACCTAGATTGTTGGGAACACAAAGTTTCTTTTCACTTGCAAACTACACTTCATAATATATATATGGGGAGGTACGAGCTCCATCACGGTTTTACAGTGACAACTGTAGGAACTTCAAACCGGCAGCTAGGAAACATGACTGAGAATACTAGAGTAAAAGTTTTCCTGCAATCCGTTCCCTTTTGTGCTAGATGAACGAACGTCTCTCCACATGCTCAGTTCTGAGAGATATGTGTGTGTGAAAGCCGTACTTCACCTAGCTTGTTGGGAACACAAAGTTTCTTTTCAGTTGCAAAATCCACTCCATACATATATATGGGGAGGTACTAGCTCCAACTCGTTTTACAGTGAAAACTGCAGGAACTTCAAACCGGCACTAGGAAACAGACTGAGAAACCAGAGTAAAATTCCCTGCAAACCGTTCCTTTTGTGCTAGATTAAAGAAAGTCTCTCTACATGCTCATTTCTGAGAGATAAGTGTGTGTGAAAGCCGTCCTTCACCTAGCTTTTTGGGAACACAGTTTCTTTTCACTTGCAAACTCCACTCCATACATATACATGGGGAGTTACGAGCTCCAACTCGGTTTTACAGTGAAAACTGCAGTAACTTCAAACCGGCACTAGGAAACAGACTGAGAAACCAGAGTAAAAGTTTCCAATGCAACCCGTTCCCTTTGTGCTAGATGAACGAACGTCTCTCCACATGCTAAGTTCTGAGAGATATTTGTGTGTGAAAGCTATCCTTCACATAGTTTGTTGGGAACACAAAGTTTCTTTTCACTTGCAAACTCCACTCCATACATATATATGGGGAGGTACGAGCCCCAACTTGGTTTTACAGTGAAAACTGCAGTAGCTTCAAACCAGCACTAGGAAACAGAATGAGAAACCAGAGAAAAATTTCTCCAGCAACCCGTTCCCTTTGTGCTAGATGAACGAACGTCTCTCCACATGCTCAGTCCTGAGAGATAAGTGTGTGTGAAAGCTGTCTTTCACCTAGCTTGATGGGAACACATAGTTTCTTTTTAGTTGCAAACTCCAATCCATACATATATATGGGGAGGTACGAGTTCCAACTCGGTTTTACAGTGAAAACTGCAGGAATTTCAAACCGGCACTAGGAATCAGACTGAGAAAAAAGACTAAAAATTTCTCCTGCAACCCGTTCCCTTTGTGCTAGATGAAAGAAAGTCTCTCCACATGCTCAGTTCTCAGAGATAAGTGTGTGTGAAACCCGTCGTTCAAATAGCTTGTTGGGAATACAAAATTACTTTAACTTGCAAACACCATTCCATACATATATATGGGGAGGTACTAGCTCCAACTCGGTTTTACAGTGAAAACTGCTGGAAATTCAAACCGGCACTAGGAAACAGATTGAGAGACCAGAGTAAAAGTTTCTCCTGCAACCAATTCCCTTTGTGCTAGATGAACGAACTGTCTCTCCACATGCTCAGTTCTGAGATATATGTGTGTGTGAAAGCCGTCCTTCAACTAGATATTTGGGAACACAAAGTTTCTTTTCACTTGCAAACTCCACTCCCTACATATATATGGGGAAGTACGAGCTCCAACATCGGTTTTACAGTGAAAAATGCAGGAACTTCAAACCGGCACTAGGAAACAGACTGAGAAACCAGAGTAAAAGTTTCTCCAGCAACCCGTTCCCTTTGTGCTAGATGAACGTAAGTCTCTCCACTTGCTCAGTTCTGCGAGATAAGTGTGTGTGAAAGCCGTCCTTCACCTAGCTTGATGGGAACACAAAGTTTCTTTTCATTTGCAAACTCCACTCCATAAATATATATGGGGAGGTACGAGTTCCAACTCGGTTTTACAGTGAAAACTGCAGGAACTTTCAAACCGGCACTAGGAATCAGACTGAGAAAACAGACGTAAAATTTTCCTGCAACCCGTTCCCTTTGTGCTAGATGAAAGAAAGTCTCTCACATGCTCAGTTCTCAGAGATAAGTGTGTGTGAAAGCCGTCGTTCAACTAGCTTTTTGGGAATACAAACTTACTTACACATGCAAACTCCATTCCATACATATATATGGGGAGGTACTAGCTCCAACTCGGTTTTACAGTGAAAACTGCTGAACTTCAAACCGGCACTAGGAAACAGATTGAGAGACCAGAGTAAAAGTTACTCCTGCAACCCATTCCCTTTGTGCTAGATGAACGAATGTCTCTCCAAATGCTCAATTCTGAGATATATGTGTTTTTGAAAGCCGTCCTTCAACTTGATATTTGGGAACACAAGTTTCTTTTCACTTGCAAACTCCACTCCCTACATATATATGGGAAGTACGAGCTCCAACACGGTTTTACAGTGAAAATGCAGTAACTTCAAACCGGCACTAGGAAACAGACTGAGAAACCAGAGTAAAAGTTTCTCCTAAAACCCGTTCCATTTGTGCTAGATGAAAGAACGTCTCTCCACATACTCAGTTCTGAGAGATATGTGTGTGTGAAAGCCGTCCTTCAACTAGCTTGTTGGGAACACAAAGTTTCTTTTCACTTGCAAACTCCACTCCATAAATATATATGGGGAGGTACGAGCTCCAACTCGGTTTTACAGTGAAAAGTGCAGTAACTTCAATCCGGCACTAGGAAACACACTGAGAAACCAGAGTAAAATTTCTCCTGCAACCCGTTCATTTTGTGCTAGATGAACGAACGTCTTTCCACATGCTCAGTTCTGAGAGATAAGTGTGTGTGAAAGCAGTCCTTCACCTAGCTTGTTGGGAACTCAAAGATTCTTTTCACTTGCAAACCCCACTCCATAAATATATATGGGGAGGTACGAGCTCCAACTCTGTTTTACAGTGAAAACTGCAGGAAATTCAAACCGGCACTAGGAAACACTCTGAGGAATCAGAGTAAAAGTTTCTCCTGCAAACCGTTCCCTTTGTGCTAGATGAACGAACGTCTCTCCACATGCTCAGTTCTGAGAGATAAATGTGTGTGAAAGCCGTCCTTCACCTAGCTTGTTGGGAACACAAAGATTCTTTTCAGTTGCAAACTCCACTCCATACATATATATGGGGAGGTACTAGCTCCAACTCGGTTTTACAGTGAAAACTGCAGGAACTTCAAACCGGCACTAGGAAACAGACTGAGAAACCAGAGTAAAAGTTTCTCCTGCAACCGGTTCCCTTTGTGCTAGATGAACGAACGTCTCTCCACATGCTCAGTTCTGAGAGATAAGTGTGTGTGAAAGCCGTCCTTCAACTAGCTTGTTGGGAACACAAAGTTTCTTTTCATATGCAAACTCCACTCCATACATATATATGGGGAGGTACGAGCTCCAACTCGGTTTTACAGTGAAAACTGCAGGAACTTCAAACCGGCACTAGGAAACAGACTGAGAAACCAGAGTAAAAGTTTCTCCTGCAACCCGTTCCCTTTGTGCTAGATGAACGAACGTCTCTCCACATGCTCAGTTCTGAGAGATAAGTGTGTGTGAAAGCCGTCCTTCACCTAGCTTGTTGGGAACACAAAGCTTCTTTTCAGTTGCAAACTCCACTCCATACATATATATGGGGTGTACGAGCTCCAACTCGGTTTTACAGTGAAAACTGCAGGAACTTCATACCGGCACTAGGAAACAGACTGAGAAACCAGAGTAATAGATTCTCCTGCAATCCCGTTCCCTTTGTGCTAGATGAACGAAACGTCTCTCCACATGCTCAGTTCTGAGAGATAATGTGTGTGTGAAAGCCGTCCATCACCTAGCTTGTTGGGAACACAAAGTTTCTTTTCACTAGAAACACCAATCCATACATATATATGGGAGGTACGAGCTCCAACTCGGGTTTACAGTGAAAACTGCTGGAACTTCAAACCGGCACTAGGAAACAGACTGAGAATCCAGAGATAAAATTTCTCCTGCAACACGTTCCATTTGTGCTAGATGAACGAACGTCTCTCCACATGCTCAGTTCTGAGAGAAAATTGTGTCTGAAAGCCGTTCTTCACCTAGCTTGTTGGGAACACAAAATTTCTTTTCACTTACAAACTCCACTCCATACATATATATGGGGAGGTACTAGCTCCAACTCGGTTTTACAGAGAAACTGCAGGAAATTCAAACCAGGCACTAGAAACAGAATGAGAATCAAGAGAAAAGTTTCCCCTGCAACCGTTACATTTGTGCTAGATGAACGAACGTCTCTCCACATGCTCAGATCTGAGAGATAAGTGTGTGTGAAAGCCGTCCTTCAACTAGCTTGTTGGGAACACAAAGTTTCTTTTCACTTGCAAACTCCTAATCCATACATTATATATGGCGAGGTACTAGCTCCAACTCGGTTTTACAGTGAAAACTGCAGGAACTTCAAACCGGCACTAGGAAACAGACTGAGATACCAGAGTAAAAGTTTCACCTGCAACCCGTTCCATTTGTGCTAGATGAACGAACGTCTCTCCACATACTCAGTTCTGAGAGATAGTGTGAGTGAAAGCCGTCCTTCACCTAGCTTGTTGGGAACACAAAGTTTCTTTTCACTTGCAAACTCCACTCCATACATATATATGGGGAGGTACTAGCTCCAACTCGGTTTTACAGTGAAAACTGCAGGAACTTCAAACCGGCACTAGGAAACAGACTGAGATACCAGAGTAAAAGTTTCTCCTGCAACCCGTTCCCTTTGTGCTAGATGAACGAACGTCTCTCCACATGCTCAGTTCTGAGAGATAAGTGTGTGTGAAAGCCGTCCTTCACCTAGCTTGTTGGGAACACAAAGTTTCTTTTCAGTTGCTAACTCCACTCCATACATATATATGGGGAGGTACTAGCTCCAACTCGGTTTTACAGTGAAAACTGCAGGAACTTCAAACCGGCACTAGGAAACAGACTGAGAAACCAGAGTAAAAGTTTCTCCTGCAACCCGTTCCCTTTGTGCTAGATGAACGAACGTCTCTCCACATGCTCAGTTCTGAGAGATAAGTGTGTGTGAAAGCCGTCCTTCACCTAGCTTGTTGGGAACACAAAGTTTCTTTTCAGTTGCAAACTCCACTCCATACATATATATGGGGAGGTACGAGCTCCAACTCGGTTTTACAGTGAAAAATGCAGGAACTTCAAACCGGCACTAGGAAACAGACTGAGAAACCAGAGTAAAAGTTTCTCCTGCAACCGTTCCCTTTGTGCTAGATGAACGAACGTCTCTCCACATGCTCAGTTCTGAGAGATAAGTGTGTAGTGAAAGCCGTCCTTCACCTAGCTTGTTGGGAACACAAAGTTTCTTTTCAGTTGCAAACTCCACTCCATACATATATATGGGTAGGTACGAGCTCCATACTCCGGTTTTACAGTGAAAACTGCAGGAACTTCATACCGGCACTAGGAAACAGACTGAGAAACCAGAGTAAAGTTTCTCCTGCAACCCGTTCCCTTTGGCTAGATGAACGAACGTCTCTCCACATGCTCAGTTCTGAGAGATAAGTGTGTGTGAAAGCCGTCCCTTCACCTAGCTTGTTGGGAACACAAAGTTTCTTTTCACTTGCAAACTCCACTCCATACATATATATGGGGAGGTACTAGCTCCAACTCGGTTTTACAGTGAAAACTGCAGGAACTTCAAACCGGCACTAGGAAACAGACTGAGAAACCAGAGTAAAAGTTTCTCCTGCAACCCGTTCCCTTTGTGCTAGATGAACGAACGTCTCTCCACATGCTCAGTTCTGAGAGATAAGTGTGTGTGAAAGCCGTCCTTCACCTAGCTTGTTGGGAACACAAAGTTTCTTTTCAGTTGCAAACTCCACTCCATACATATATATGGGGAGGTACTAGCTCCAACTCGGTTTTACAGTGAAAACTGCAGGAACTTCAAACCGGCACTAGGAAACAGACTGAGAAACCAGAGTAAAAGTTTCTCCTGCAACCCGTTCCCTTTGTGCTAGATGAACGAACGTCTCTCCACATGCTCAGTTCTGAGAGATAAGTGTGTGTGAAAGCCGTCCTTCACCTAGCTTGTTGGGAACACAAAGCTTTCTTTTCAGTTGCAAACTCCACTCCATACATATATATGGGGTAGGTACGAGCTCCAACTCGGTTTTACAGTGAAAACTGCAGGAAATTCAAACCGGCACTAGGAAACAGACTGAGAACCCAGAGTAAAAGTTTCTCCTGCAACCCGTTCCCTTTGTGCTAGATGAACGAACGTCTCTCCACATGCTCAGTTCTGAGAGATAAGTGTGTGTGAAAGCCGTCCTTCACCTAGCTTGTTGGGAACACAAAGTTTCTTTTCACTTGCAAACTCCACTCCATACATATATATGGGGAGGTACAAGCTCCAACTCGGTTTTACAGTGAAAACTGCAGGAACTTCAAACCGGCACTAGGAAACAGACTGAGAAACCAGAGTATAAAGTTTCTCCTGCAACCCGTTCCCTTTGTGCTAGATGAACGAACGTCTCTCCACATGCTCAGTTCTGAGAGATAAGTGTGTCGTGAAAGCCGTTCTTCACCTAGCTTGTTGGGAACACAAAGTTTCTTTTCACATTGCAAACTCCACTCCATACATATATATGGGGAGGTACTAGCTCCAACTCGGTTTTACAGTGAAAACTGCAGGAACTTCAAACCGGCACTAGGAAACAGACTGAGAAACCAGAGTAAAAGTTTCTCCTGCAACCCGTTCCCTTTGTGCTAGATGAACGAAAGTCTCTCCACATGCTCAGTTCTGAGAGATAAGTGTGTGTGAAAGCCGTCCTTCACCTAGCTTGTTGGGAACACAAAGTTTCTTTTCACTTGCAAACTCCACTCCATACATTATATGGGGAGGTACGAGCTCCAACTCGGTTTTACAGTGAAAACTGCAGGAACTTCAAACCGGCACTAGGAAACAGACTGAGAATCCAGAGTAAAAGTTTCTCCTGCAACCCGTTCCTTTGTGCTAGATGAACGAACGTCTCTCCACATGCTCAGTTCTGAGAGATAAGTGTGTGTGAAAGCCGTCCTTCACCTAGCTTGTTGGGAACACAAAGTTTCTTTTCAGTTGCAAACTCCACTCCATACATATATATGGGGAGGTACTAGCTCCAACTCGGTTTTACAGTGAAACTGCAGGAACTTCAAACCGGCACTAGGAAACAGACTGAGAAACCAGAGTAAAAGTTTCTCCTGCAACCCGTTCCCTTTGTGCTAGATGAACGAACGTCTCTCCACATGCTCAGTTCTGAGAGATAAGTGTGTGTGAAAGCCGTCCTTCACCTAGCTTGTTGGGAACACAAAGTTTCTTTTCAGTTGCAAACTCCACTCCATACATATATATGGGGAGGTACTAGCTCCAACTCGGTTTTACAGTGAAAACTGCAGGAACTTCAAACCGGCACTAGGAAACAGACTGAGAAACCAGAGTAAAAGTTTCTCCTGCAACCCGTTCCCTTTGTGCTAGATGAACGAACGTCTCTCCACATGCTCAGTTCTGAGAGATAAGTGTGTGTGAAAGCCGTCCTTCACCTAGCTTGTTGGGAACACAAAGTTTCTTTTCAGTTGCAAACTCCACTCCATACATATATATGGGGAGGTACGAGCTCCAACTCGGTTTTACAGTGAAAACTGCAGGAACTTCAAACCGGCACTAGGAAACAGACTGAGAAACCAGAGTAAAAGTTTCTCCTGCAACCCGTTCCCTTTGTGCTAGATGAACGAACGTCTCTCCACATGCTCAGTTCTGAGAGATAAGTGTGTGTGAAAGCCGTCCTTCACCTAGCTTGTTGGGAACACAAAGTTTCTTTTCAGTTGCAAACTCCACTCCATACATATATATGGGGAGGTACTAGCTCCAACTCGGTTTTACAGTGAAAACTGCAGGAACTTCAAACCGGCACTAGGAAACAGACTGAGAAACCAGAGTAAAAGTTTCTCCTGCAACCCGTTCCCTTTGTGCTAGATGAACGAACGTCTCTCCACATGCTCAGTTCTGAGAGATAAGTGTGTGTGAAAGCCGTCCTTCACCTAGCTTGTTGGGAACACAAAGTTTCTTTTCAGTTGCAAACTCCACTCCATACATATATATGGGGAGGTACGAGCTCCAACTCGGTTTTACAGTGAAAACTGCAGGAACTTCAAACCGGCACTAGGAAACAGACTGAGAAACCAGAGTAAAAGTTTCTCCTGCAACCCGTTCCCTTTGTGCTAGATGAACGAACGTCTCTCCACATGCTCAGTTCTGAGAGATAAGTGTGTGTGAAAGTCGTCCTTCACCTAGCTTGTTGGGAACACAAAGTTTCTTTTCAGTTGCAAACTCCACTCCATACATATATATGGGGAGGTACTAGCTCCAACTCGTTTACAGTGAAAACTGCAGGAACTTCAAACCGGCACTAGGAAACAGACTGAGAAACCAGAGTAAAAGTTTCTCCTGCAACCCGTTCCCTTTGTGCTAGATGAACGAACGTCTCTCCACATGCTCAGTTCTGAGAGATAAGTGTGTGTGAAAGCCGTCCTTCACCTAGCTTGTTGGGAACACAAAGTTTCTTTTCACTTGCAAACTCCACTCCATACATATATATGGGGAGGTACTAGCTCCAACTCGGTTTACAGTGAAAACTGCAGGAAATTCAAACCGGCACTAGGAAACAGACTGAGAAACCAGAGTAAAAGTTTCTCCTGCAACCCGTTCCCTTTGTGCTAGATGAACGAACGTCTCTCCACATGCTCAGATTCTGAGAGATAATTGTGTGTGAAAGCCGTCCTTCACCTAGCTTGTTGGGAACACAAAGTTTCTTTTCACTTGCAAACTCTACTCCATACATATATATGGGGAGGTACGAGCTCCAACTCGGTTTTACAGTGAAAACTGCAGGAACTTCAAACCGGCACTAGGAAACAGACTGAGAATCCAGAGTAAAAGTTCTACCTGCAACCCGTTCCCATTTGTGCTAGATGAACGAACGTCTCTCCACATGCTCAGTTCTGAGAGATAAGTGTGTGTGAAAGCCGTCCTTCACCTAGCTTGTTGGGAACACAAAGTTTCTTTTCAGTTGCAAACTCTACTCCATACATATATATGGGGAGATACTAGCCCCAACTCGGTTTTACAGTGAAAACTGCAGTAACTTCAAACCGGCAGTAGGAAACAGACAGAGATACCAGAGTAAAAGTTTCACCTCCATCACGTTCCCTTTGTGCTAGATGAACGAACGTCTCTCCACATACTCAGTTCTGAGAGATATATGTGTGTGAAAGCCGTCCTTCAACTAGCGTGTTGGGAACACAAAGTTTCTTTTCACTTGCAAACTCCACTCCATAAATATATATGGGGAGGTACGAGCTCCAACTCGGTTTTACAGTGAAAACGGCAGGAACTTCAAACATGCACTAGGAAACAGACTGAGAAACCAGAGTAAAATTTCTCCTGCAACCCGTTCCCTTTGTACTAGATGAACGAACGTCTCCCCACATGCTCAGTTCTGAGAGATAAATGTGTGTGAAAGCCGTCCTTCACCTAGGTGGTGGGAACACAAAGTTTCTTTTCACTTACAAACTCCATTCCATACATATATATGGGGAGGTACGAGCTCCAACACGGTTTTACAGTGAAAACTGCAGGAACTTCTAACCGGCACTAGGAAACAGACTGAGAAAACAGAGTAAAAGTTTCTCCTGCAACCCGTTCCCTTTGTGCTAGATGAACGAACGTCTCTCCACATGCTCAGTTCTGAGAGATAAGTGTGTGTGAAAGTCATCCTTCACCTAGCTTTTTGGGAACACAAAGTTTCTTTTCAGTTGCAAACTCCTCTCCATACATATATATGGGGAGGAACGAGCTCCAACTCGATTTTACAGTGAAAAATGCTGGAAACTCAAACCGGCACTAGGAAACAGACTGAGAAAAAAGAGTTAAAATTTCTGCTGCAACCCGTTCCCTTTGTGCTAGATGAACGAACGTCTCTCCACATGCTCAGTTCTGAGAGAAAAGTGTGTCTGAAAGCCGTTCTTCACCTAGCTTGTTGGGAACACAAAATTTCTTTTCACTTACAAACTCCACTCCATACATATATATGGGGAGGTACTAGCTCCAACTCGGTTATACAGTGAAAACTGCACTAAATTCAAACCAGCACTAGGAAATAGAATGAGAATCAAGAGAAAAAGTTTCCCCTGCAACCCGTTACCTTTGTGCTAGATGAACGAAAGTCTCTCCACATGCTCAGATTTGATAGATAATTGTTTGTGAAAGCCGTCCTTCAACAAGCTTGTTGGGAACACAAAGTTTCTTTTCACTTGCAAACTCTACTCCATACATATATATGGGGAGGTACGAGCTCCAAATCGGTTTTACAGTGAAAACTGCAGGAACTTCAAACCGGCACTAGGAAACAGACTTAGATTCCAGAGTAAAAGTTACACCTGAAACCCGTTCCCATTGTGCTAGATGAACGAACGTCTCTCCACATGCTCAGTTCTGAGAGATAAATGTGTGTGAAAGCCGTCCTTCACCTAGCTTGTTGGGAACACAAAGTTTCTTTTCAGTTGCAAACTCTACTCCATACATATATATGGGGAGATACTAGCCCCAACTCGGTTTTACAGTGAAAACTGCAGTAACTTCAAACCGGCAGTAGGAAACAGACAGAGATACCAGAGTAAAAGTTTCACCTCCATCACGTTCCCTTTGTGCTAGATGAACGAACGTCTCTCCACATACTCAGTTCTGAGAGATATATGTGTGTGAAAGCCGTCCTTCAACTAGCGTGTTGGGAAAACAAAGTTTCTTTTCACTTGCAAACTCCACTCCATAAATATATATGGGGAGGTACGAGCTCCAACTCGGTTTTACAGTGAAAACGGCAGGAACTTCAAACATGCACTAGGAAACAGACTGAGAAACCAGAGTAAAATTTCTCCTGCAACCCGTTCCCTTTGTACTAGATGAACGAACGTCTCCCCACATGCTCAGTTCTGAGAGATAAATGTGTGTGAAAGCCGTCCTTCACCTAGGTGGTGGGAACACAAAGTTTCTTTTCACTTACAAACTCCATTCCATACATATATATGGGGAGGTACGAGCTCCAACACTGTTTTACAGTGAAAACTGCAGGAACTTCAAACCGGCACTAGGAAACAGACTGAGAAAACAGAGTAAAAGTTTCTCCTTCAACCCGTTCCCTTTGTGCTAGATGAACGAACGTCTCTCCACATGCTCAGTTCTGAGAGATAAGTGTGTGTGAAAGTCATCCTTCACCTAGCTTTTTGGGAACACAAAGTTTCTTTTCAGTTGCAAACTCCTCTCCATACATATATATGGGGAGGAACGAGCTCCAACTCGATTTTACAGTGAAAAATGCTGGAAACTCAAACCGGCACTAGGAAACAGACTGAGAAAAAAGAGTTAAAATTTCTGCTGCAATCAGTTCCCTTTGTGCTAGATGAACGAACGTCTCTCCACATGCTCAGTTCTGAGAGAAAAGTGTGTCTGAAAGCCGTTCTTCACCTAGCTTGTTGGGAACACAAGTTTCTTTTCACTTACAAACTCCAGTCCATACATAAATATGGGGAGGTACGAGCTCCAACACGGTTTTACAGTGAAAACTGCAGGAACTTCAAACCGGCACTAGGAAACAGACTGAGGAACCAGAGTAAAAGTTTCTCCTGCAAACCGTTCCCTTTGTGCTAGAAGAACGAACGTCTCTCCACATGCTCAGTTCTGAGAGATAAGTGTGTGTGAAAGCCGTCCTTCACCTAGCTTGTTGGGAACACAAAGTTTCTTTTCAGTTGCAAACTCCACTCCATACATATATATGGGGAGATACGAGCTCCAACTCGGTTTTACAGTGAAAAATGCAGTAACTTCAAACCGGCACTAGGAAACAGACAGAGATACCAGAGTAAAAGTTTCACCTGCAACACGTTCCCTTTGTGCTAGATGAACGAACGTCTCTCCACATGCTCAGTCCTGAGAGATAAGTGTGTGTGAAAGCTGTCTTTCACCTAGCTTGATGGGAACACATAGTTTCTTTTTAGTTGCAAACTCCAATCCATACATATATATGGGGAGGTACGAGTTCCAACTCGGTTTTACAGTGAAAACTGCAGGAACTTCAAACCGGCACTAGGAATCAGACTGAGAAACCAGAGTAAAAATTTCTCCTGCAACCCGTTCCCTTTGTGCTAGATGAACGAAAGTCTCTCCACATGCTCAGTTCTCAGAGATAAGTGTGTGTGAAACCGTCCTTCAACTAGCTTGTTGGGAATACAAATTACTTTAACTTGCAAACTCCATTCCATACATATATATGGGGAGGTACTAGCTCCAACTCGGTTTTACAGTGAAAACTGCTGGAACTTCAAACCGGCACTAGGAAACAGATTGAGAGACCAGAGTAAAAGTTTCTCCTGCAACCAATTCCCTTTGTGCTAGATGAACGAATGTCTCTCCACATGCTCAATTCTGAGATATATGTGTGTGTGAAAGCCGTCCTTCAACTAGATATTTGGGAACACAAAGTTTCTTTTCACTTGCAAACTCCACTCCCTACATATATATGGGAAGTACGAGCTCCAACATCGGTTTTACAGTGAAAAATGCAGTAACTTCAAACCGGCACTAGGAAACAGACTGAGAAACCAGAGTAAAAAGTTTCTCCAGCAACCCGTTCCCTTTGTGCTAGATGAACGTAACGTCTCTCCACATGCTCAGTTCTGAGAGATAAGTGTGTGTGAAAGCCGTCCTTCACCTAGCTTGATTGGGAACACAAAGTTTCTTTTCATTTGCAAACTCCACTCCATACATATATATGGGGAGGTACGAGTTCCAACTCGGTTTTACAGTGAAAACTGCAGGAACTTCAAACCGGCACTAGGAATCAGACTGAGAAAACAGACTAAAAATTTCTCCTGCAACCCGTTCCCTTTGTGCTAGATGAAAGAAAGTCTCTCCACATGCTCAGTTCTGAGAGATAAGTGTGTGTGAAAGCCGTCGTTCAACTAGCTTTTTGGGAATACAAACTTACTTTACACTTGCAAACTCCATTCCATACATATATATGGGGAGGTACTAGCTCCAACTCGGTTTTACAGTGAAAACTGCTGGAACTTCAAACCGGCACTAGGAAACAGACTGAGAAACCAGAGTAAAAGTTTCTCCTGCAACCCGTTCCCTTTGTGCTAGATGAACGAACGTCTCTCCACATGCTCAGTTCTGAGAGATAAGTGTGTGTGAAAGCCGTCCTTCACTAGCTTGTTGGGAACACAAAGTTTCTTTTCACTTGCAAACTCCACTCCATACATATATATGGGGAGGTACGAGCTCCAACATCGGTTTTACAGTGAAAACTGCAGGAACTTCAAACCGGCACTAGGAAACAGACTGAGAAACCAGAGTAAAAGTTTCTCCTGCAACCCGTTCCCTTTGTGCTAGATGAACGAACGTCTCTCCACATGCTCAGTTCTGAGAGATAAGTGTGTGTGAAAGCCGTCCTTCACCTAGCTTGTTGGGAACACAAAGTTTCTTTTCAGTTGCAAACTCCACTCCATACATATATATGGGGAGGTACTAGCTCCAACTCGGTTTTACAGTGAAAACTGCAGGAACTTCAAACCGGCACTAGGAAACAGACTGAGAAACCAGACTAAAAATTTTCCTGCAACCCGTTCCCTTTGTGCTAGATGAACGAACGTCTCTCCACATGCTCAGTTCTGAGAGATAAGTGTGTGTGAAAGCCGTCGTTCAACTAGCTTGTTGGGAATACAAACTTACTTTACACATTGCAAACTCCATTCCATACATATATATGGGGAGGTACTAGCTCCAACTCGGTTTTACAGTGAAAACTGCTAGGAACTTCAAACCGGCACTAGGAAACAGACTGAGAGACCAGAGTAAAAGTTACTCCTGCAACCCATTCCCTTTGTGCTAGATGAACGAACTGTCTCTCCACATGCTCAATTCTGAGATATATGTGTTTGTGAAAGCCGTCCTTCAACTAGCTATTTGGGAACACAAAGTTTCTTTTCACTTGCAAACTCCACTCCATACATATATATGGGAAGTACGAGCTCCAACATCGGTTTTACAGTGAAAAATGCAGGAACTTCAAACCGGCACTAGGAAACAGACTGAGAAACCAGAGTAAAAGTTTCTCCTGCCAACCCGTTCCCTTTGTGCTAGATGAACGAACGTCTCTCCACATGCTCAGTTCTGAGAGATAAGTGTGTGTGAAAGCCGTCCTTCACCTAGCTTGTTGGGAACACAAAGTTTCTTTTCAGTTGCAAACTCCACTCCATACATATATATGGGGAGGTACTAGCTCCAACTCGGGTTTACAGTGAAAACTGCAGGAACTTCAAACCGGCACTAGGAAACAGACTGAGAAACCAGAGATAAAAGTTTCTCCTGCAACACGTTCCATTTGTGCTAGATGAACGAACGTCTCTCCACATGCTCAGTTCTGAGAGATAAGTGTGTGTGAAAGCCGTCCTTCACCTAGCTTGTTGGGAACACAAAGTTTCTTTTCACTTGCAAACTCCACTCCATACATATATATGGGGAGGTACTAGCTCCAACTCGGTTTTACAGTGAAAACTGCAGGAACTTCAAACCGGCACTAGGAAACAGACTGAGAAACCAGAGTAAAAGTTTCTGCTGCAAACCGTTCCCTTTGTGCTAGATGAACGAACGTCTCTCCACATGCTCAGTTCTGAGAGAAAAGTGTGTCTGAAAGCCGTTCTTCAACTAGCTTGTTGGCAACACAAAATTTCTTTTCACTTACAAACTCCACTCCATACATATATTTGGGGAGGTACTAGCTCCAACTCGGTTTTACAGAGAAAACTGCAGGAAATTCAAACCAGCACTAGGAAACAGAATGAGATTCAAGAGAAAAAGTTTCCCCTGCAACCCGTTACCTTTGTGCTAGATGAACGAAAGTCTCTCCACATGTTCAGATCTGAGAGATAAGTGTGTGTGAAAGCCGTTCTTCAACTAGCTTGTTGGGAACACAAAGTTTCTTTTCACTTGCAAACTCTACTCCATACATTATATGGCGAGGTACGAGCTCCAAATCGGTTTTACAGTGAAAACTGCAGGAATTTCAAAACGGCACTAGGAAACAGACTGAGATTCCAGAGTAAAAGTTACACCTGCAACCCGTTCCCATTGTGCTAGATGAACGAACGTCTCTCCACATGCTCAGTTCTGAGAGATAAGTGTGTGTGAAAGCCGTCCTTCACCTAGCTTGTTGGGAACACAAAGTTTCTTTTCACTTGCAAACTCCACTCCATACATATATATGGGGAGGTACTAGCTCCAACTCGGTTTTACAGTGAAAACTGCAGGAACTTCAAACCGGCACTAGGAAACAGACTGAGAAACCAGAGTAAAAGTTTCTCCTGCAAACCGTTCCCTTTGTGCTAGATGAACGAACGTCTCTCCACATACTCAGTTCTGAGAGATATGTGTGTGTGAAAGCCGTCCTTCAACTAGCTTGTTGGGAACACAAAGTTTCTTTTCACTTGCAAACTCCACTCCATAAATATATATGGGGAGGTACGAGCTCCAACTCGGTTTTACAGTGAAAACGTGCAGGAACTTCAATCCGGCACTAGGAAACACACTGAGAAACCAGAGTAAAAGTTTCTCCTGCAACCCGTTCCTTTGTGCTAGATGAACGAACGTCTCTCCACATGCTCAGTTCTGAGAGATAAGTGTGTGTGAAAGCCGTCCTTCACCTAGCTTGTTGGGAACACAAAGTTTCTTTTCACTTGCAAACTCCACTCCATACATATATATGGGGAGGTACGAGCTCCAACTCTGTTTTACAGTGAAAACTGCAGGAACTTCAAACCGGCACTAGGAAACAGACTGAGAAACCAGAGTAAAAGTTTCTCCTGCAAACCGTTCCCTTTGTGCTAGATGAACGAACGTCTCTCCACATGCTCAGTTCTGAGAGATAAGTGTGTGTGAAAGCCGTCCTTCACCTAGCTTGTTGGGAACACAAAGTTTCTTTTCAGTTGCAAACTCCACTCCATACATATATATGGGGAGGTACTAGCTCCAACTCGGTTTTACAGTGAAAACTGCAGGAACTTCAAACCGGCACTAGGAAACAGACTGAGAAACCAGAGTAAAAGTTTCTCCTGCAACCCGTTCCCTTTGTGCTAGATGAACGAACGTCTCTCCACATGCTCAGTTCTGAGAGATAAGTGTGTGTGAAAGCCGTCCTTCACCTAGCTTGTTGGGAACACAAAGTTCTTTTCAGTTGCAAACTCCACTCCATACATATATATGGGGAGGTACGAGCTCCAACTCGGTTTTACAGTGAAAACTGCAGGAACTTCAAACCGGCACTAGGAAACAGACTGAGAAACCAGAGTAAAAGTTCTCCTGCAACCCGTTCCCTTTGTGCTAGATGAACGAACGTCTCTCCACATGCTCAGTTCTGAGAGATAAGTGTGTGTGAAAGCCGTCCTTCACCTAGCTTGTTGGGAACACAAAGTTTCTTTTCACTTGCAAACTCCACTCCATACATATATATGGGGAGGTACGAGCTCCAACTCGGTTTTACAGTGAAAACTGCAGGAACTTCAAACCGGCACTAGGAAACAGACTGAGAAACCAGAGTAAAATTTCTCCTGCAACCCGTTCCCTTTGTGCTAGATGAACGAACGTCTCTCCACATGCTCAGTTCTGAGAGATAAGTGTGTGTGAAAGCCGTCCTTCACCTAGCTTGTTGGGAACACAAAGTTTCTTTTCACTTGCAAACTCCACTCCATACATATATATGGGGAGGTACTAGCTCCAACTCGGTTTTACAGTGAAAACTGCAGGAACTTCAAACCGGCACTAGGAAACAGACTGAGAAACCAGAGTAAAAGTTTCTCCTGCAACCCGTTCCCTTTGTGCTAGATGAACGAACGTCTCTCCACATGCTCAGTTCTGAGAGATAAGTGTGTGTGAAAGCCGTCCTTCACCTAGCTTGTTGGGAACACAAAGTTTCTTTTCACTTGCAAACTCCACTCCATACATATATATGGGGAGGTACGAGCTCCAACTCGGTTTTACAGTGAAAACTGCAGGAACTTCAAACCGGCACTAGGAAACAGACTGAGAAACCAGAGTAAAAGTTTCTCCTGCAACCCGTTCCCTTTGTGCTAGATGAACGAACGTCTCTCCACATGCTCAGTTCTGAGAGATAAGTGTGTGTGAAAGCCGTCCTTCACCTAGCTTGTTGGGAACACAAAGTTTCTTTTCAGTTGCAAACTCCACTCCATACATATATATGGGGAGGTACTAGCTCCAACTCGGTTTTACAGTGAAAACTGCAGGAACTTCAAACCGGCACTAGGAAACAGACTGAGATACCAGAGTAAAAGTTTCTCCTGCAACACGTTCCCTTTGTGCTAGATGAACGAACGTCTCTCCACATGCTCAGTTCTGAGAGATAAGTGTGTGTGAAAGCCGTCCTTCAACTAGCTTGTTGGGAACACAAAGTTTCTTTTCACTTGCAAACTCCACTCCATACATATATATGGGGAGGTACGAGCTCCAACTCGGTTTTACAGTGAAAACTGCAGGAACTTCAAACCGGCACTAGGAAACAGACTGAGAAACCAGAGTAAAAGTTTCTCCTGCAACCCGTTCCCTTTGTGCTAGATGAACGAACGTCTCTCCACATGCTCAGTTCTGAGAGATAAGTGTGTGTGAAAGCCGTCTTCACCTAGCTTGTTGGGAACACAAAGTTTCTTTTCACTTGCAAACTCCACTCCATACATATATATGGGGAGGTACGAGCTCCAACTCGGTTTTACAGTGAAAACTGCAGGAACTTCAAACCGGCACTAGGAAACAGACTGAGAAACCAGAGTAAAAGTTTCTCCTGCAACCCGTTCCCTTTGTGCTAGATGAACGAACGTCTCTCCACATGCTCAGTTCTGAGAGATAAGTGTGTGTGAAAGCCGTCCTTCACCTAGCTTGTTGGGAACACAAAGTTTCTTTTCAGTTGCAAACTCCACTCCATACATATATATGGGGAGGTACGAGCTCCAACTCGGTTTTACAGTGAAAACTGCAGGAACTTCAAACCGGCACTAGGAAACAGACTGAGAAACCAGAGTAAAAGTTTCTCCTGCAACCCGTTCCCTTTGTGCTAGATGAACGAACGTCTCTCCACATGCTCAGTTCTGAGAGATAAGTGTGTGTGAAAGCCGTCCTTCACCTAGCTTGTTGGGAACACAAAGTTTCTTTTCAGTTGCAAACTCCACTCCATACATATATATGGGGAGGTACGAGCTCCAACTCGGTTTTACAGTGAAAACTGCAGGAACTTCAAACCGGCACTAGGAAACAGACTGAGAAACCAGAGTAAAAGTTTCTCCTGCAACCCGTTCCCTTTGTGCTAGATGAACGAACGTCTCTCCACATGCTCAGTTCTGAGAGATAAGTGTGTGTGAAAGCCGTCCTTCACCTAGCTTGTTGGGAACACAAAGTTTCTTTTCACTTGCAAACTCCACTCCATACATATATATGGGGAGGTACTAGCTCCAACTCGGTTTTACAGTGAAAACTGCAGGAACTTCAAACCGGCACTAGGAAACAGACTGAGAAACCAGAGTAAAAGTTTCTCCTGCAACCCGTTCCCTTTGTGCTAGATGAACGAACGTCTCTCCACATGCTCAGTTCTGAGAGATAAGTGTGTGTGAAAGCCGTCCTTCACCTAGCTTGTTGGAACACAAAGTTTCTTTTCACTTGCAAACTCCACTCCATACATATATATGGGGAGGTACGAGCTCCAACTCGGTTTTACAGTGAAAACTGCAGGAACTTCAAACCGGCACTAGGAAACAGACTGAGAAACCAGAGTAAAAGTTTCTCCTGCAACCCGTTCCCTTTGTGCTAGATGAACGAACGTCTCTCCACATGCTCAGTTCTGAGAGATAAGTGTGTGTGAAAGCCGTCCTTCACCTAGCTTGTTGGGAACACAAAGTTTCTTTTCAGTTGCAAACTCCACTCCATACATATATATGGGGAGGTACGAGCTCCAACTCGGTTTTACAGTGAAAACTGCAGGAACTTCAAACCGGCACTAGGAAACAGACTGAGAAACCAGAGTAATAGTTTCTCCTGCAACCCGTTCCCTTTGTGCTAGATGAACGAACGTCTCTCCACATGCTCAGTTCTGAGAGATAAGTGTGTGTGAAAGCCGTCCTTCACCTAGCTTGTTGGGAACACAAAGTTTCTTTTCAGTTGCAAACTCCACTCCATACATATATATGGGGAGGTACTAGCTCCAACTCGGTTTTACAGTGAAAACTGCAGGAACTTCAAACCGGCACTAGGAAACAGACTGAGAAACCAGAGTAAAAGTTTCTCCTGCAACCCGTTCCCTTTGTGCTAGATGAACGAACGTCTCTCCACATGCTCAGTTCTGAGAGATAAGTGTGTGTGAAAGCCGTCCTTCACCTAGCTTGTTGGGAACACAAAGTTTCTTTTCAGTTGCAAACTCCACTCCATACATATATATGGGGAGGTACTAGCTCCAACTCGGTTTTACAGTGAAAACTGCAGGAACTTCAAACCGGCACTAGGAAACAGACTGAGAAACCAGAGTAAAAGTTTCTCCTGCAACCCGTTCCCTTTGTGCTAGATGAACGAACGTCTCTCCACATGCTCAGTTCTGAGAGATAAGTGTGTGTGAAAGCCGTCCTTCACCTAGCTTGTTGGGAACACAAAGTTTCTTTTCACTTGCAAACTCCACTCCATACATATATATGGGGAGGTACGAGCTCCAACTCGGTTTTACAGTGAAAACTGCAGGAACTTCAAACCGGCACTAGGAAACAGACTGAGAAACCAGAGTAAAAGTTTCTCCTGCAACCCGTTCCCTTGTGCTAGATGAACGAACGTCTCTCCACATGCTCAGTTCTGAGAGATAAGTGTGTGTGAAAGCCGTCCTTCACCTAGCTTGTTGGGAACACAAAGTTTCTTTTCAGTTGCAAACTCCACTCCATACATATATATGGGGAGGTACAAGCTCCAACTCGGTTTTACAGTGAAAACTGCAGGAACTTCAAACCGGCACTAGGAAACAGACTGAGAAACCAGAGTAAAAGTTTCTCCTGCAACCCGTTCCCTTTGTGCTAGATGAACGAACGTCTCTCCACATGCTCAGTTCTGAGAGAATAGTGTGTGTGAAAGCCGTCCTTCACCTAGCTTGTTGGGAACACAAAGTTTCTTTTCACTTGCAAACTCCACTCCATACATATATATGGGGAGGTACTAGCTCCAACTCGGTTTTACAGTGAAAACTGCAGGAACTTCAAACCGGCACTAGGAAACAGACTGAGAAACCAGAGTAAAAGTTCTCCTGCAACCCGTTCCCTTTGTGCTAGATGAACGAACGTCTCTCCACATGCTCAGTTCTGAGAGATAAGTGTGTGTGAAAGCCGTCCTTCACCTAGCTTGTTGGGAACACAAAGTTTCTTTTCACTTGCAAACTCCACTCCATACATATATATGGGGAGGTACTAGCTCCAACTCGGTTTTACAGTGAAAACTGCAGGAACTTCAAACCGGCACTAGGAAACAGACTGAGAAACCAGAGTAAAAGTTTCTCCTGCAACCCGTTCCCTTTGTGCTAGATGAACGAACGTCTCTCCACATGCTCAGTTCTGAGAGATAAGTGTGTGTGAAAGCCGTCCTTCACCTAGCTTGTTGGGAACACAAAGTTTCTTTTCAGTTGCAAACTCCACTCCATACATATATATGGGGAGGTACTAGCTCCAACTCGGTTTTACAGTGAAAACTGCAGGAACTTCAAACCGGCACTAGGAAACAGACTGAGAAACCAGAGTAAAAGTTTCTCCTGCAACCCGTTCCCTTTGTGCTAGATGAACGAACGTCTCTCCACATGCTCAGTTCTGAGAGATAAGTGTGTGTGAAAGCCGTCCTTCACCTAGCTTGTTGGGAACACAAAGTTTCTTTTCACTTGCAAACTCCACTCCATACATATATATGGGGAGGTACTAGCTCCAACTCGGTTTTACAGTGAAAACTGCAGGAACTTCAAACCGGCACTAGGAAACAGACTGAGAAACCAGAGTAAAAGTTTCTCCTGCAACCCGTTCCCTTTGTGCTAGATGAACGAACGTCTCTCCACATGCTCAGTTCTGAGAGATAAGTGTGTGTGAAAGCCGTCCTTCACCTAGCTTGTTGGGAACACAAAGTTTCTTTTCATTGCAAACTCCACTCCATACATATATATGGGGAGGTACTAGCTCCAACTCGGTTTTACAGTGAAAACTGCAGGAACTTCAAACCGGCACTAGGAAACAGACTGAGAAACCAGAGTAAAAGTTTCTCCTGCAACCCGTTCCCTTTGTGCTAGATGAACGAACGTCTCTCCACATGCTCAGTTCTGAGAGATAAGTGTGTGTGAAAGCCGTCCTTCACCTAGCTTGTTGGGAACACAAAGTTTCTTTTCACTTGCAAACTCCACTCCATACATATATATGGGGAGGTACTAGCTCCAACTCGGTTTTACAGTGAAAACTGCAGGAACTTCAAACCGGCACTAGGAAACAGACTGAGAAACCAGAGTAAAAGTTTCTCCTGCAACCCGTTCCCTTTGTGCTAGATGAACGAACGTCTCTCCACATGCTCAGTTCTGAGAGATAAGTGTGTGTAAAAGCCGTCCTTCACCTAGCTTGTTGGGAACACAAAGTTCTTTTCACTTGCAAACTCCACTCCATACATATATATGGGGAGGTACGAGCTCCAACTCGGTTTTACAGTGAAAACTGCAGGAACTTCAAACCGGCACTAGGAAACAGACTGAGAAACCAGAGTAAAAGTTTCTCCTGCAACCCGTTCCCTTTGTGCTAGATGAACGAACGTCTCTCCACATGCTCAGTTCTGAGAGATAAGTGTGTGTGAAAGCCGTCCTTCACCTAGCTTGTTGGGAACACAAAGTTTCTTTTCACTTGCAAACTCCACTCCATACATATATATGGGGAGGTACTAGCTCCAACTCGGTTTTACAGTGAAAACTGCAGGAACTTCAAACCGGCACTAGGAAACAGACTGAGAAACCAGAGTAAAAGTTTCTCCTGCAACCCGTTCCCTTTGTGCTAGATGAACGAACGTCTCTCCACATGCTCAGTTCTGAGAGATAAGTGTGTGTGAAAGCCGTCCTTCACCTAGCTTGTTGGGAACACAAAGTTTCTTTTCAGTTGCAAACTCCACTCCATACATATATATGGGGAGGTACTAGCTCCAACTCGGTTTTACAGTGAAAACTGCAGGAACTTCAAACCGGCACTAGGAAACAGACTGAGAAACCAGAGTAAAAGTTTCTCCTGCAACCCGTTCCCTTTGTGCTAGATGAACGAACGTCTCTCCACATGCTCAGTTCTGAGAGATAAGTGTGTGTGAAAGCCGTCCTTCACCTAGCTTGTTGGGAACACAAAGTTTCTTTTCACTTGCAAACTCCACTCCATACATATATATGGGGAGGTACTAGCTCCAACTCGGTTTTACAGTGAAAACTGCAGGAACTTCAAACCGGCACTAGGAAACAGACTGAGAAACCAGAGTAAAAGTTTCTCCTGCAACCCGTTCCCTTTGTGCTAGATGAACGAACGTCTCTCCACATGCTCAGTTCTGAGAGATAAGTGTGTGTGAAAGCCGTCCTTCACCTAGCTTGTTGGGAACACAAAGTTTCTTTTCACTTGCAAACTCCACTCCATACATATATATGGGGAGGTACTAGCTCCAACTCGGTTTTACAGTGAAAACTGCAGGAACTTCAAACCGGCACTAGGAAACAGACTGAGAAACCAGAGTAAAAGTTTCTCCTGCAAACCGTTCCCTTTGTGCTAGATGAACGAACGTCTCTCCACATGCTCAGTTCTGAGAGATAAGTGTGTGTGAAAGCCGTCCTTCACCTAGCTTGTTGGGAACACAAAGTTTCTTTTCACTTGCAAACTCCACTCCATACATATATATGGGGAGGTACTAGCTCCAACTCGGTTTTACAGTGAAAACTGCAGGAACTTCAAACCGGCACTAGGAAACAGACTGAGAAACCAGAGTAAAAGTTTCTCCTGCAACCCGTTCCCTTTGTGCTAGATGAACGAACGTCTCTCCACATGCTCAGTTCTGAGAGATAAGTGTGTGTGAAAGCCGTCCTTCACCTAGCTTGTTGGGAACACAAAGTTTCTTTTCAGTTGCAAACTCCACTCCATACATATATATGGGGAGGTACTAGCTCCAACTCGGTTTTACAGTGAAAACTGCAGGAACTTCAAACCGGCACTAGGAAACAGACTGAGAAACCAGAGTAAAAGTTTCTCCTGCAACCCGTTCCCTTTGTGCTAGATGAACGAACGTCTCTCCACATGCTCAGTTCTGAGAGATAAGTGTGTGTGAAAGCCGTCCTTCACCTAGCTTGTTGGGAACACAAAGTTTCTTTTCAGTTGCAAACTCCACTCCATACATATATATGGGGAGGTACTAGCTCCAACTCGGTTTTACAGTGAAAACTGCAGGAACTTCAAACCGGCACTAGGAAACAGACTGAGAAACCAGAGTAAAAGTTTCTCCTGCAACCCGTTCCCTTTGTGCTAGATGAACGAACGTCTCTCCACATGCTCAGTTCTGAGAGATAAGTGTGTGTGAAAGCCGTCCTTCACCTAGCTTGTTGGGAACACAAAGTTTCTTTTCACTTGCAAACTCCACTCCATACATATATATGGGGAGGTACTAGCTCCAACTCGGTTTTACAGTGAAAACTGCAGGAACTTCAAACCGGCACTAGGAAACAGACTGAGAAACCAGAGTAAAAGTTTCTCCTGCAACCCGTTCCCTTTGTGCTAGATGAACGAACGTCTCTCCACATGCTCAGTTCTGAGAGATAAGTGTGTGTGAAAGCCGTCCTTCACCTAGCTTGTTGGGAACACAAAGTTTCTTTTCAGTTGCAAACTCCACTCCATACATATATATGGGGAGGTACTAGCTCCAACTCGGTTTTACAGTGAAAACTGCAGGAACTTCAAACCGGCACTAGGAAACAGACTGAGAAACCAGAGTAAAAGTTTCTCCTGCAACCCGTTCCCTTTGTGCTAGATGAACGAACGTCTCTCCACATGCTCAGTTCTGAGAGATAAGTGTGTGTGAAAGCCGTCCTTCACCTAGCTTGTTGGGAACACAAAGTTTCTTTTCAGTTGCAAACTCCACTCCATACATATATATGGGGAGGTACTAGCTCCAACTCGGTTTTACAGTGAAAACTGCAGGAACTTCAAACCGGCACTAGGAAACAGACTGAGAAACCAGAGTAAAAGTTTCTCCTGCAACCCGTTCCCTTTGTGCTAGATGAACGAACGTCTCTCCACATGCTCAGTTCTGAGAGATAAGTGTGTGTGAAAGCCGTCCTTCACCTAGCTTGTTGGGAACACAAAGTTTCTTTTCACTTGCAAACTCCACTCCATACATATATATGGGGAGGTACTAGCTCCAACTCGGTTTTACAGTGAAAACTGCAGGAACTTCAAACCGGCACTAGGAAACAGACTGAGAAACCAGAGTAAAAGTTTCTCCTGCAACCCGTTCCCTTTGTGCTAGATGAACGAACGTCTCTCCACATGCTCAGTTCTGAGAGATAAGTGTGTGTGAAAGCCGTCCTTCACCTAGCTTGTTGGGAACACAAAGTTTCTTTTCAGTTGCAAACTCCACTCCATACATATATATGGGGAGGTACTAGCTCCAACTCGGTTTTACAGTGAAAACTGCAGGAACTTCAAACCGGCACTAGGAAACAGACTGAGAAACCAGAGTAAAAGTTTCTCCTGCAACCCGTTCCCTTTGTGCTAGATGAACGAACGTCTCTCCACATGCTCAGTTCTGAGAGATAAGTGTGTGTGAAAGCCGTCCTTCACCTAGCTTGTTGGGAACACAAAGTTTCTTTTCAGTTGCAAACTCCACTCCATACATATATATGGGGAGGTACTAGCTCCAACTCGGTTTTACAGTGAAAACTGCAGGAACTTCAAACCGGCACTAGGAAACAGACTGAGAAACCAGAGTAAAAGTTTCTCCTGCAACCCGTTCCCTTTGTGCTAGATGAACGAACGTCTCTCCACATGCTCAGTTCTGAGAGATAAGTGTGTGTGAAAGCCGTCCTTCACCTAGCTTGTTGGGAACACAAAGTTTCTTTTCAGTTGCAAACTCCACTCCATACATATATATGGGGAGGTACTAGCTCCAACTCGGTTTTACAGTGAAAACTGCAGGAACTTCAAACCGGCACTAGGAAACAGACTGAGAAACCAGAGTAAAAGTTTCTCCTGCAACCCGTTCCCTTTGTGCTAGATGAACGAACGTCTCTCCACATGCTCAGTTCTGAGAGATAAGTGTGTGTGAAAGCCGTCCTTCACCTAGCTTGTTGGGAACACAAAGTTTCTTTTCAGTTGCAAACTCCACTCCATACATATATATGGGGAGGTACTAGCTCCAACTCGGTTTTACAGTGAAAACTGCAGGAACTTCAAACCGGCACTAGGAAACAGAACTGAGAAACCAGAGTAAAAGTTTCTCCTGCAACCCGTTCCCTTTGTGCTAGATGAACGAACGTCTCTCCACATGCTCAGTTCTGAGAGATAAGTGTGTGTGAAAGCCGTCCTTCACCTAGCTTGTTGGGAACACAAAGTTTCTTTTCAGTTGCAAACTCCACTCCATACATATATATGGGGAGGTACTAGCTCCAACTCGGTTTTACAGTGAAAACTGCAGGAACTTCAAACCGGCACTAGGAAACAGACTGAGAAACCAGAGTAAAAGTTTCTCCTGCAACCCGTTCCCTTTGTGCTAGATGAACGAACGTCTCTCCACATGCTCAGTTCTGAGAGATAAGTGTGTGTGAAAGCCGTCCTTCACCTAGCTTGTTGGGAACACAAAGTTTCTTTTCAGTTGCAAACTCCACTCCATACATATATATGGGGAGGTACTAGCTCCAACTCGGTTTTACAGTGAAAACTGCAGGAACTTCAAACCGGCACTAGGAAACAGACTGAGAAACCAGAGTAAAAGTTTCTCCTGCAACCCGTTCCCTTTGTGCTAGATGAACGAACGTCTCTCCACATGCTCAGTTCTGAGAGATAAGTGTGTGTGAAAGCCGTCCTTCACCTAGCTTGTTGGGAACACAAAGTTTCTTTTCAGTTGCAAACTCCACTCCATACATATATATGGGGAGGTACTAGCTCCAACTCGGTTTTACAGTGAAAACTGCAGGAACTTCAAACCGGCACTAGGAAACAGACTGAGAAACCAGAGTAAAAGTTTCTCCTGCAACCGTTCCCTTTGTGCTAGATGAACGAACGTCTCTCCACATGCTCAGTTCTGAGAGATAAGTGTGTGTGAAAGCCGTCCTTCACCTAGCTTGTTGGGAACACAAAGTTTCTTTTCAGTTGCAAACTCCACTCCATACATATATATGGGGAGGTACGAGCTCCAACTCGGTTTTACAGTGAAAACTGCAGGAACTTCAAACCGGCACTAGGAAACAGACTGAGAAACCAGAGTAAAAGTTTCTCCTGCAACCCGTTCCCTTTGTGCTAGATGAACGAACGTCTCTCCACATGCTCAGTTCTGAGAGATAAGTGTGTGTGAAAGCCGTCCTTCACCTAGCTTGTTGGGAACACAAAGTTTCTTTTCAGTTGCAAACTCCACTCCATACATATATATGGGGAGGTACGAGCTCCAACTCGGTTTTACAGTGAAAACTGCAGGAACTTCAAACCGGCACTAGGAAACAGACTGAGAAACCAGAGTAAAAGTTTCTCCTGCAACCCGTTCCCTTTGTGCTAGATGAACGAACGTCTCTCCACATGCTCAGTTCTGAGAGATAAGTGTGTGTGAAAGCCGTCCTTCACCTAGCTTGTTGGGAACACAAAGTTTCTTTTCAGTTGCAAACTCCACTCCATACATATATATGGGGAGGTACTAGCTCCAACTCGGTTTTACAGTGAAAACTGCAGGAACTTCAAACCGGCACTAGGAAACAGACTGAGAAACCAGAGTAAAAGTTTCTCCTGCAACCCGTTCCCTTTGTGCTAGATGAACGAACGTCTCTCCACATGCTCAGTTCTGAGAGATAAGTGTGTGTGAAAGCCGTCCTTCACCTAGCTTGTTGGGAACACAAAGTTTCTTTTCAGTTGCAAACTCCACTCCATACATATATATGGGGAGGTACTAGCTCCAACTCGGTTTTACAGTGAAAACTGCAGGAACTTCAAACCGGCACTAGGAAACAGACTGAGAAACCAGAGTAAAAGTTTCTCCTGCAACCCGTTCCCTTTGTGCTAGATGAACGAACGTCTCTCCACATGCTCAGTTCTGAGAGATAAGTGTGTGTGAAAGCCGTCCTTCACCTAGCTTGTTGGGAACACAAAGTTTCTTTTCACTTGCAAACTCCACTCCATACATATATATGGGGAGGTACTAGCTCCAACTCGGTTTTACAGTGAAAACTGCAGGAACTTCAAACCAGCACTAGGAAACAGACTGAGAATCCAGAGTAAAAGTTTCTCCTGCAACCCGTTCCCTTTGTGCTAGATGAACGAACGTCTCTCCACATGCTCAGTTCTGAGAGATAAGTGTGTGTGAAAGCCGTCCTTCACCTAGCTTGTTGGGAACACAAAGTTTCTTTTCACTTGCAAACTCCACTCCATACATATATATGGGGAGGTACTAGCTCCAACTCGGTTTTACAGTGAAAACTGCAGGAACTTCAAACCGGCACTAGGAAACAGACTGAGAAACCAGAGTAAAAGTTTCTCCTGCAACCCGTTCCCTTTGTGCTAGATGAACGAACGTCTCTCCACATGCTCAGTTCTGAGAGATAAGTGTGTGTGAAAGCCGTCCTTCACCTAGCTTGTTGGGAACACAAAGTTTCTTTTCAGTTGCAAACTCCACTCCATACATATATATGGGGAGGTACTAGCTCCAACTCGGTTTTACAGTGAAAACTGCAGGAACTTCAAACCGGCACTAGGAAACAGACTGAGAAACCAGAGTAAAAGTTTCTCCTGCAACCCGTTCCCTTTGTGCTAGATGAACGAACGTCTCTCCACATGCTCAGTTCTGAGAGATAAGTGTGTGTGAAAGCCGTCCTTCACCTAGCTTGTTGGGAACACAAAGTTTCTTTTCACTTGCAAACTCCACTCCATACATATATATGGGGAGGTACTAGCTCCAACTCGGTTTTACAGTGAAAACTGCAGGAACTTCAAACCGGCACTAGGAAACAGACTGAGAAACCAGAGTAAAGTTTCTCCTGCAACCCGTTCCCTTTGTGCTAGATGAACGAACGTCTCTCCACATGCTCAGTTCTGAGAGATAAGTGTGTGTGAAAGCCGTCCTTCACCTAGCTTGTTGGGAACACAAAGTTTCTTTTCAGTTGCAAACTCCACTCCATACATATATATGGGGAGGTACTAGCTCCAACTCGGTTTTACAGTGAAAACTGCAGGAACTTCAAACCGGCACTAGGAAACAGACTGAGAAACCAGAGTAATAGTTTCTCCTGCAACCCGTTCCCTTTGTGCTAGATGAACGAACGTCTCTCCACATGCTCAGTTCTGAGAGATAAGTGTGTGTGAAAGCCGTACTTCACCTAGCTTGTTGGGAACACAAAGTTTCTTTTCAGTTGCAAACTCCACTCCATACATATATATGGGGAGGTACGAGCTCCAACTCGGTTTTACAGTGAAAACTGCAGGAACTTCAAACCGGCACTAGGAAACAGACTGAGAAACCAGAGTAAAAGTTTCTCCTGCAACCCGTTCCCTTTGTGCTAGATGAACGAACGTCTCTCCACATGCTCAGTTCTGAGAGATAAGTGTGTGTGAAAGCCGTCCTTCACCTAGCTTGTTGGGAACACAAAGTTTCTTTTCACTTGCAAACTCCACTCCATACATATATATGGGGAGGTACTAGCTCCAACTCGGTTTTACAGTGAAAACTGCAGGAACTTCAAACCGGCACTAGGAAACAGACTGAGAAACCAGAGTAAAAGTTTCTCCTGCAACCCGTTCCCTTTGTGCTAGATGAACGAACGTCTCTCCACATGCTCAGTTCTGAGAGATAAGTGTGTGTGAAAGCCGTCCTTCACCTAGCTTGTTGGGAACACAAAGTTTCTTTTCACTTGCAAACTCCACTCCATACATATATATGGGAGGTACTAGCTCCAACTCGGTTTTACAGTGAAAACTGCAGGAACTTCAAACCGGCACTAGGAAACAGACTGAGAAACCAGAGTAAAAGTTTCTCCTGCAACCCGTTCCCTTTGTGCTAGATGAACGAACGTCTCTCCACATGCTCAGTTCTGAGAGATAAGTGTGTGTGAAAGCCGTACTTCACCTAGCTTGTTGGGAACACAAAGTTTCTTTTCAGTTGCAAACTCCACTCCATACATATATATGGGGAGGTACGAGCTCCAACTCGGTTTTACAGTGAAAACTGCAGGAACTTCAAACCGGCACTAGGAAACAGACTGAGAAACCAGAGTAAAAGTTTCTCCTGCAACCCGTTCTCTTTGTGCTAGATGAACGAACGTCTCTCCACATGCTCAGTTCTGAGAGATAAGTGTGTGTGAAAGCCGTCCTTCACCTAGCTTGTTGGGAACACAAAGTTTCTTTTCAGTTGCAAATCCCACTCCATACATATATATGGGGAGGTACGAGCTCCAACTCGGTTTTACAGTGAAAACGGCAGGAACTTCAAACCGGCACTAGGAAACAGACTGAGAAACCAGAGTAAAATTTTCTCCTGCAACCCGTTCCCTTTGTGCTAGATGAACGAACAGTCTCTCCACATGCTCAGTTCTGAGAGATAAGTGTGTGTGAAAGCCGTCCTTCACCTAGCTTGTTGGGAACACAAAGTTTCTTTTCAGTTGCAAACTCCACTCCATACATATATATGGGGAGGTACTAGCTCCAACTCGGTTTTACAGTGAAAACTGCAGGAACTTCAAACCGGCACTAGGAAACAGACTGAGAAACCAGAGTAAAAGTTTCTCCTGCAACCCGTTCCCTTTGTGCTAGATGAACGAACGTCTCTCCACATGCTCAATTCTGAGAGATAAGTGTGTGTGAAAGCCGTCCTTCACCTAGCTTGTTGGGAACACAAAGTTTCTTTTCACTTGCAAACTCCACTCCATACATATATATGGGGAGGTACTAGCTCCAACTCGGTTTTACAGTGAAAACTGCAGGAACTTCAAACCGGCACTAGGAAACAGACTGAGAATCCAGAGTAAAAGTTTCTCCTGCAACACGTTCCCTTTGTGCTAGATGAACGAACGTCTCTCCACATGCTCAGTTCTGAGAGATAAGTGTGTGTGAAAGCCCGTCCTTCACCTAGCTTGTTGGGAACACAAAGTTTCTTTTCACTTGCAAACTCCACTCCATACATATATATGGGGAGGTACTAGCTCCAACTCGGTTTTACAGTGAAAACTGCAGGAACTTCAAACCGGCACTAGGAAACAGACTGAGAAACCAGAGTAAAATTTCTCCTGCAACCCGTTCCCTTTGTGCTAGATGAACGAACGTCTCTCCACATGCTCAGTTCTGAGAGATAAGTGTGTGTGAAAGCCGTCCTTCACCTAGCTTGTTGGGAACACAAAGTTTCTTTTCAGTTGCAAACTCCACTCCATACATATATATGGGGAGGTACTAGCTCCAACTCGGTTTTACAGTGAAAACTGCAGGAACTTCAAACCGGCACTAGGAAACAGACTGAGAAACCAGAGTAAAAGTTTCTCCTGCAACCCGTTCCCTTTGTGCTAGATGAACGAACGTCTCTCCACATGCTCAGTTCTGAGAGATAAGTGTGTGTGAAAGCCGTCCTTCACCTAGCTTGTTGGGAACACAAAGTTTCTTTTCACGTTGCAAACTCCACTCCATACATATATATGGGGAGGTACTAGCTCCAACTCGGTTTTACAGTGAAAACTGCAGGAACTTCAAACCGGCACTAGGAAACAGACTGAGAAACCAGAGTAAAAGTTTCTCCTGCAACCCGTTCCCTTTGTGCTAGATGAACGAACGTCTCTCCACATGCTCAGTTCTGAGAGATAAGTGTGTGTGAAAGCCGTCCTTCAACTAGCTTGTTGGGAACACAAAGTTTCTTTTCATTTGCAAACTCCACTCCATACATATATATGGGGAGGTACTAGCTCCAACTCGGTTTTACAGTGAAAACTGCAGGAACTTCAAACCGGCACTAGGAAACAGACTGAGAAACCAGAGTAAAAGTTTCTCCTGCAACCCGTTCCCTTTGTGCTAGATGAACGAACGTCTCTCCACATGCTCAGTTCTGAGAGATAAGTGTGTGTGAAAGCCGTCCTTCACCTAGCTTGTTGGGAACACAAAGTTTCTTTTCAGTTGCAAACTCCACTCCATACATATATATGGGGAGGTACGAGCTCCAACTCGGTTTTACAGTGAAAACTGCAGGAACTTCAAACCGGCACTAGGAAACAGACTGAGAAACCAGAGTAAAAGATTTCTCCTGCAACCCGTTCCCTTTGTGCTAGATGAACGAACGTCTCTCCACATGCTCAGTTCTGAGAGATAATTGTGTGTGAAAGCCGTCCTTCACCTAGCTTGTTGGGAACACAAAGTTTCTTTTCACTTGCAAACTCCACTCCATACATATATATGGGGAGGTACTAGCTCCAACTCGGTTTTACAGTGAAAACTGCAGGAACTTCAAACCGGCACTAGGAAACAGACTGAGAAACCAGAGTAAAAGTTTCTCCTGCAACCCGTTCCATTTGTGCTAGATGAACGAACGTCTCTCCACATGCTCAGTTCTGAGAGATAAGTGTGTGTGAAAGCCGTCCTTCACCTAGCTTGTTGGGAACACAAAGTTTCTTTTCACTTGCAAACTCCACTCCATACATATATATGGGGAGGTACTAGCTCCAACTCGGTTTTACAGTGAAAACTGCAGGAACTTCAAACCGGCACTAGGAAACAGACTGAGAAACCAGAGTAAAAGTTTCTCCTGCAACCCGTTCCCTTTGTGCTAGATGAACGAACGTCTCTCCACATGCTCAGTTCTGAGAGATAAGTGTGTGTGAAAGCCGTCCTTCACCTAGCTTGTTGGGAACACAAAGTTTCTTTTCACTTGCAAACTCCACTCCATACATATATATGGGGAGGTACTAGCTCCAACTCGGTTTTACAGTGAAAACTGCAGGAACTTCAAACCGGCACTAGGAAACAGACTGAGAAACCAGAGTAAAAGTTTCATCCTGCAACCCGTTCCCTTTGTGCTAGATGAACGAACGTCTCTCCACATGCTCAGTTCTGAGAGATAAGTGTGTGTGAAAGCCGTCCTTCACCTAGCTTGTTGGGAACACAAAGTTTCTTTTCAGTTGCAAACTCCACTCCATACATATATATGGGGAGGTACTAGCTCCAACTCGGTTTTACAGTGAAAACTGCAGGAACTTCAAACCGGCACTAGGAAACAGACTGAGAAACCAGAGTAAAAGTTTCTCCTGCAACCCGTTCCCTTTGTGCTAGATGAACGAACGTCTCTCCACATGCTCAGTTCTGAGAGATAAGTGTGTGTGAAAGCCGTCCTTCACCTAGCTTGTTGGGAACACAAAGTTTCTTTTCACTTGCAAACTCCACTCCATACATATATATGGGGAGGTACTAGCTCCAACTCGGTTTTACAGTGAAAACTGCAGGAACTTCAAACCGGCACTAGGAAACAGACTGAGAAACCAGAGTAAAAGTTTCTCCTGCAACCCGTTCCTTTGTGCTAGATGAACGAACGTCTCTCCACATGCTCAGTTCTGAGAGATAAGTGTGTGTGAAAGCCGTCCTTCACCTAGCTTGTTGGGAACACAAAGTTTCTTTTCACTTGCTAAACTCCACTCCATACATATATATGGGGAGGTACTAGCTCCAACTCGGTTTTACAGTGAAAACTGCAGGAACTTCTAAACCGGCACTAGGAAACAGACTGAGAAACAGAGTAAAAGTTCCTGCTGCAAACCGTTCCCTTTGTGCTAGATGAAAGAACGTCTCTCCACATGCTCAGTTCTGAGAGATAAGTGTGTGTGAAAGCCGTCCTTCACCTAGCTTGTTGGGAACACAAAGTTTCTTTTCAGTTGCAATCCCCACTCCATACATATATATGGGGAGGTACGAGCTCCAACTCGGTTTTACAGTGAAAACGGCAGGAACTTCAAACCGGAACTAGGAAACAGAGTGAGAAACCAGAGAAAATTTTCTCCTGCAACCCGTTCCCTTTGTGCTAGATGAACGAACATCTCTCCACATGCTCAGTTCTGAGAGATAAGTGTAAGTGAAAGCCGTCCTTCACCTAGCTTGTTGGGAACACAAAGCTTCTTTTCAGTTGCAAACTCCACTCCATACATATATATGGGGTGGTACGATCTCCATCTCCGTTTTACAGTGAAAACTGCAGGAACTTCATACCGGCACTTGGAAACAGACTGAGAAACCAGAGTAATAGTTTCTCCTGCAACCCGTTCCCTTTGGGCTAGATGAACGAACGTCTCTCCACATGCTCAATTCTGAGAGAAATGTGTGTGTGAAAGCCGTCCAATTCACCTAGCTTGTCTGGGAACACAAAGTTTCTTTTCACTTAGAAAACATCCACATCCATACTATATATGGGGAGGTACGAGCTCCAACTCGGGTTTACAGTGAAAACTGCAGGAACTTCAAACCGGCACTAGGAAACAGACTGAGAATCCAGAGATAAAAGTTTCTCCTGCAACCCGTTCCCTTTGTGCTAGATGAACGAACGTCTCTCCACATGCTCAGTTCTGAGAGATAAGTGTGTAGTGAAAGCCGTCCTTCACCTAGCTTGTTGGGAACACAAAGTTTCTTTTCACTTGCAAACTCCACTCCATACATATATATGGGGAGGTACGAGCTCCAACTCGGTTTTACAGTGAAAACGGCAGGAACTTCAAACCGGCACTAGGAAACAGACTGAGAAACCAGAGTAAAAGTTTCTCCTGCAACCCGTTCCCTTTGTGCTAGATGAACGAACGTCTCTCCACATGCTCAGTTCTGAGAGATAAGTGTGATGTGAAAGCCGTCCTTCAACTAGCTTGTTGGGAACACAAAGCTTCTTTTCAGTTGCAAACTCCACTCCATACATATATATGGGGTGGTACGATCTCCAACTCGGTTTTACAGTGAAAACTGCAGGAACTTCATACCGGCACTAGGAAACAGACTGAGAAACCAGAGTAATAGTTTCTCCTGCATCCCGTTCCCTTTGTGCTAGATGAACGAACGTCTCTCCACATGCTCAGTTCTGAGAGATAAGTGTGTGTGAAAGCCGTCCTTCACCTAGCTTAGTTGTTAACACAAAGTTTCTTTTCACTTGCAAAACTCCACTCCATACATATATATGCTGAGGTACAAGCTCCAACTCGGTTTTACAGTGAAAATCTGCAGGAAATTCAAACCGGCACTAGGAAACAGACTGAGAAACCAGAGTAAAAGTTTCTCCTGCAAACCGTTCCCTTTGTGCTAGATGAACGAACGTCTCTCCACATGCTCAGTTCTGAGAGATAAGTGTGTGTGAAAGCCGTCCTTCACCTAGCTTGTTGGGAACACAAAGTTTCTTTTCACTTGCAAACTCCACTCCATACATATATATGGGGAGGTACTAGCTCCAACTCGGTTTTACAGTGAAAACTGCAGGAACTTCAAACCGGCACTAGGAAACAGAATGAGAAACCAGAGTAAAAGTTTCTCCTGCAACCCGTTCCCTTTGTGCTAGATGAACGAACGTCTCTCCACATGCTCAGTTCTGAGAGATAAGTGTGTGTGAAAGCCGTCCTTCACCTAGCTTGTTGGGAACACAAAGTTTCTTTTCACTTGCAAACTCCACTCCATACATATATATGGGGAGGTACTAGCTCCAACTCGGTTTTACAGTGAAAACTGCAGGAACTTCAAACCGGCACTAGGAAACAGACTGTAGAATTCCAGAGTAAAAGTTACACCTGCAACCCGTTCCCATTGTGCTAGATGAACGAACGTCTCTCCACATGCTCAGTTCTGAGAGATAAGTGTGTGTGAAAGCCGTCCTTCACCTATCTTGTTGGGAACACAAAGCTTCTTTTCAGTTGCAAACTCCACTCCATACATATATATGGGGAGGTACGAGCGCCAACTCGGTTTTACAGGGTAAACTGCAGGATATTCATACCAGAACTAGGAATCAGACTGAGAAACCAGAGTAATAGTTTCTCCTGCTACCCGTTCCCTTTGTGCTAGATGAACGAACGTCTCTCCACATGCTAATTTCTGAGAGAAATGTGTGTGTGAAAGACGCCTTCACCTAGCTTTTTGGGAACACAAAGTTTCTTTTCACTTGCAAACGCCACTCCATACATATATATGGGGAGGTACGAGCTCCAACTCGGTTTTACAGTGAAAACTGCAGGAAATTCTAACCGGCACTAGGAAACAGACTGAGAAAAAAGTGTTAAAATTCCTGCTGCAAACCGTTCCCTTTGTGCTAGATGAACGAACGTCTCTCCACATGCTCAGTTCTGAGAGATAAGTGTGTGTGAAAGCCGTCCTTCACCTAGCTTTTTGGGAACACAAAGTTTCTTTTCAGTTGCAATCCCACTCCATACATATATATGTGGAGGTACGAGCTCCAACTCGGTTTTACAGTGAAAACTGCAGGAACTTCAAACCGGCACTAGGAAACAGACTGAGAAACCAGAGTAAAATTTTCTCCTGCAACCCGTTCCCTTTGTGCTAGATGAACGAACAGTCTCTCCACATGCTCAGTTCTGAGAGATAAGTGTAGTGAAAGCCGTCCTTCACCTAGCTTGTTGGGAACACAAAGCTTCTTTTCAGTTGCAAACTCCACTCCATACATATATATGGGGTGGTACGATCTCCAATCTCGGTTTTACAGTGAAAACTGCAGGAACTTCATACCGGCACTAGGAAACAGACTGAGAAACCAGAGTAAATAGTTTCTCCTGCAACCCGTTCCCTTTGTGCTAGATGAACGAACGTCTCTCCACATGCTCAGTTCTGAGAGATAAGTGTGTGTGAAAGCCGTCCTTCACCTAGCTTGTTGGGAACACAAAGTTTCTTTTCACTTGCAAACTCCACTCCATACATATATATGGGGAGGTACTAGCTCCAACTCGGTTTACAGTGAAAACTGCAGGAACTTCAAACCGGCACTAGGAAACAGACTGAGAAACCAGAGTAAAAGTTTCTCCTGCAACCCGTTCCCTTTGTGCTAGATGAACGAACGTCTCTCCACATGCTCAGTTCTGAGAGATAAGTGTGTGTGAAAGCCGTCCTTCACCTAGCTTGTTGGGAACACAAAGTTTCTTTTCACTTGCAAACTCCACTCCATACATATATATGGGGAGGTACTAGCTCCAACTCGGTTTTACAGTGAAAACTGCAGGAAATTCAAACCGGCACTAGGAAACAGACTGAAAACCAGAGTAAAAGTTTCTCCTGCAACCCGTTCCCTTTGTGCTAGATGAACGAACGTCTCTCCACATGCTCAGTTCTGAGAGATAAGTGTGTGTGAAAGCCGTCCTTCACCTAGCTTGTTGGGAACACAAAGTTTCTTTTCACTTGCAAACTCCACTCCATACATATATATGGGGAGGTACTAGCTCCAACTCGGTTTTACAGTGAAAACTGCAGGAACTTCAAACCGGCACTAGGAAACAGACTGAGAATCAAGAGTAAAAGTTTCTCCTGCAACCCGTTCCCTTTGTGCTAGATGAACGAACGTCTCTCCACATGCTCAGTTCTGAGAGATAAGTGTGTGTGAAAGCCGTCCTTCACCTAGCTTGTTGGGAACACAAAGTTTCTTTTCACTTGCAAACTCACTCCATACATATATATGGGGAGGTACTAGCTCCAACTCGGTTTTACAGTGAAAACTGCAGGAACTTCAAACCGGCACTAGGAAACAGACTGAGAAACCAGAGTAAAAGTTACACCTGAAACCCGTTCCCTTTGTGCTAGATGAACGAACGTCTCTCCACATGCTCAGTTCTGAGAGATAAATGTGTGTGAAAGCCGTCCTTCACCTAGCTTGTTGGGAACACAAAGTTTCTTTTCAGTTGCAAACTCTACTCCATACATATATATGGGGAGATACTAGCCCCAACTCGGTTTTACAGTGAAAACTGCAGGAACTTCAAACCGGCAGTAGGAAACAGACATGAGATACCAGAGTAAAAGTTTCACCTCCATCACGTTCCTTTTGTGCTAGATGAACGAACGTCTCTCCACATACTCAGTTCTGAGAGATATATGTGTGTGAAAGCCGTCCTTCAACTAGCGTGTTGGGAACACAAAGTTTCTTTTCACTTGCAAACTCCACTCCATAAATATATATGGGGAGGTACGAGCTCCAACTCGGTTTTACAGTGAAAACGGCAGGAACTTCAAACATGCACTAGGAAACAGACTGAGAAACCAGAGTAAAATTTCTCCTGCAAACCCGTTCCCTTTGTACTAGATGAACGAACGTCTCCACACATGCTCAGTTCTGAGAGATAAGTGTGTGTGAAAGCCGTCCTTCACCTAGCTTGTTGGGAACACAAAGTTTCTTTTCACTTACAAACTCCATTCCATACATATATATGGGGAGGTACGAGCTCCAACACGGTTTTACAGTGAAAACTGCAGGAACTTCAAACCGGCACTAGGAAACAGACTGAGAAACCAGAGTAAAAGTTTCTCCTGCAACCCGTTCCCTTTGTGCTAGATGAACGAACGTCTCTCCACATGCTCAGTTCTGAGAGATAGTGTGTGTGAAAGTCATCCTTCACCTAGCTTGTTGGGAACACAAAGTTTCTTTTCAGTTGCAAACTCCTCTCCATACATATATATGGGGAGGTAACGAGCTCCAACTCGATTTTACAGTGAAAACTGCTGGAAACTCAAACCGGCACTAGGAAACAGACTGAGAAACAAGAGTTAAAATTTCTGCTGCAACCCGTTCCCTTTGTGCTAGATGAACGAACGTCTCTCCACATGCTCAGTTCTGAGAGATAAGTGTGTGTGAAAGCCGTCCTTCACCTAGCTTGTTGGGAACACAAAGTTTCTTTTCAGTTGCAAACTCCACTCCATACATATATATGGGGAGGTACTAGCTCCAACTCGGTTTACAGTGAAACTGCAGGAACTTCAAACCGGCACTAGGAAACAGACTGAGAACCAGAGTAAAAGTTTCTCCTGCAACCCGTTCCCTTTGTGCTAGATGAACGAACGTCTCTCCACATGCTCAGTTCTGAGAGATAAGTGTGTGTGAAAGCCGTCCTTCACCTAGCTTGTTGGGAACACAAAGTTTCTTTTCACTTGCAAACTCCACTCCATACATATATATGGGGAGGTACTAGCTCCAACTCGGTTTTACAGTGAAAACTGCAGGAACTTCAAACCGGCACTAGGAAACAGACTGAGAACCAGAGTAAAAGTTTCTCCTGCAACCCGTTCCCTTTGTGCTAGATGAACGAACGTCTCTCCACATGCTCAGTTCTGAGAGATAAGTGTGTGTGAAAGCCGTCCTTCACCTAGCTTGTTGGGAACACAAAGTTTCTTTTCAGTTGCAAACTCCACTCCATACATATATATGGGGAGGTACTAGCTCCAACTCGGTTTTACAGTGAAAACTGCAGGAACTTCAAACCGGCACTAGGAAACAGACTGAGAAACCAGAGTAAAAGTTTCCTCCTGCAACCCGTTCCCTTTGTGCTAGATGAACGAACGTCTCTCCACATGCTCAGTTCTGAGAGATAAGTGTGTGTGAAAGCCGTCCTTCACCTAGCTTGTTGGGAACACAAAGTTTCTTTTCACTTGCAAACTCCACTCCATACATATATATGGGGAGGTACTAGCTCCAACTCGGTTTTACAGTGAAAACTGCAGGAACTTCAAACCGGCACTAGGAAACAGACTGAGAAACCAGAGTAAAAGTTTCTCCTGCAACCCGTTCCCTTTGTGCTAGATGAACGAACGTCTCCCCACATGCTCAGTTCTGAGAGATAAGTGTGTGTGAAAGCCGTCCTTCACCTAGCTTGTTGGGAACACAAAGTTTCTTTTCACTTGCAAACTCCACTCCATACATATATATGGGGAGGTACGAGCTCCAACTCGGTTTTACAGTGAAAACTGCAGGAACTTCAAACCGGCACTAGGAAACAGACTGAGAAACCAGAGTAAAAGTTTCTCCTGCAACCCGTTCCCTTTGTGCTAGATGAACGAACGTCTCTCCACATGCTCAGTTCTGAGAGATAAGTGTGTGTGAAAGTCATCCTTCACCTAGCTTTTGGGAACACAAAGTTTCTTTTCAGTTGCAAACTCCACTCCATACATATATATGGGAGGTACGAGCTCCAACTCGATTTTACAGTGAAAACTGCAGGAAACTTCAAACCGGCACTAGGAAACAGACTGAGAAAACAGAGTAAAAGTTTCTGCCTGCAACCCGTTCCCTTTGTGCTAGATGAACGAACGTCTCTCCACATGCTCAGTTCTGAGAGATAAGTGTGTGTGAAAGCCGTCCTTCACCTAGCTTGTTGGGAACACAAAGTTTCTTTTCACTTGCAAACTCCACTCCATACATAATATATGGGGAGGTACGAGCTCCAACTCGGTTTTACAGTGAAAACTGCAGGAAATTCAAACCGGCACTAGGAAACAGACTGAGGAAACCAGAGTAAAAATTTCTCCTGCAACCGTTCCCTTTGTGCTAGATGAACGAACGTCTCTCCACATGCTCAGTTCTGAGAGATAAGTGTGTGTGAAAGCCGTCCTTCACCTAGCTTGTTGGGAACACAAAGTTTCTTTTCAGTTGCAAACTCCACTCCATTACATATATATGGGGAGGATACGAGCTCCAACTCGGTTTTACAGTGAAAACTGCAGGAACTTCAAACCGGCACTAGGAAACAGACTGAGAAACCAGAGTAAAAGTTTCTCCTGCAACACGTTCCCTTTGTGCTAGATGAACGAACGTCTCTCCACATGCTCAGTTCTGAGAGATAAGTGTGTGTGAAAGCCGTCCTTCAACTAGCTTGTTGGGAACACAAAGTTACTTTTCACTTGCAAACTCCACTCCATACATATATATGGGGAGGTACGAGCTCCAACTCGGTTTTACAGTGAAAACTGCAGGAACTTCAAACCGGCACTAGGAAACAGACTGAGAAACCAGAGTAAAGTTTCTCCTGCAACCCGTTCCCTTTGTGCTAGATGAACGAACGTCTCTCCACATGCTCAGTTCTGAGAGATAAGTGTGTGTGAAAGCCGTCCTTCACCTATCTTGTTGGGAACACAAAGTTTCTTTTCAGTTGCAAACTCCACTCCATACATATATATGGGGAGGTACTAGCGCCAACTCGGTTTTACAGTGTAAAACTGCAGGAACTTCAAACCGGCACTAGGAAACAGACTGAGAAACCAGAGTAAAAGTTTCTCCTGCAACCCGTTCCCTTTGTGCTAGATGAACGAACGTCTCTCCACATGCTCAGTTCTGAGAGATAAGTGTGTGTGAAAGCCGTCCTTCACCTAGCTGTTGGGAACACAAAGTTCTTTTCAGTTGCAAACTCCACTCCATACATATATATGGGGAGGTACTAGCTCCAACTCGGTTTTACAGTGAAAACTGCAGGAACTTCAAACCGGCACTAGGAAACAGACTGAGAAACCAGAGTAAAAGTTTCTCCTGCAACCCGTTCCCTTTGTGCTAGATGAACGAACGTCTCTCCACATGCTCAGTTCTGAGAGATAAGTGTGTGTGAAAGCCGTCCTTCACCTAGCTTGTTGGGAACACAAAGTTTCTTTTCAGTTGCAAACTCCACTCCATACATATATGGGGAGGTACTAGCTCCAACTCGGTTTTACAGTGAAAACTGCAGGAACTTCAAACCGGCACTAGGAAACAGACTGAGAAACCAGAGTAAAAGTTTCTCCTGCAAACCGTTCCCTTTGTGCTAGATGAACGAACGTCTCTCCACATGCTCAGTTCTGAGAGATAAGTGTGTCTGAAAGCCGTACTTCACCTATCTTGTTGGGAACACAAAGTTTCTTTTCACTTACAAACTCCATTCCATACATATATATGGGGAGGTACGAGCTAAAACACGGTTTTACAGTGAAAACTGCAGGAAATTCAAACCAGCACTTTGAAACAGACTGAGGAACCAGAGTAAAAGTTTCTCCTGCAAACCGTTCCCTTTGTGCTAGATGAACGAACGTCTCTCCACATGCTCAGTTCTGAGAGATAAGTGTGTGTGAAAGCCGTCCTTCACCTAGCTTGTTGGGAACACAAAGTTTCTTTTCAGTTGCAAACTCCACTCCATACATATATATGGGGAGATACGAGCTCCAACTCGGTTTTACAGTGAAAACTGCAGTAACTTCAAACCGGCACTAGGAAACAGACAGAGATACCAGAGTAAAAGTTTCACCTGCAACACGTTCCCTTTGTGCTAGATGAACGAACGTCTCTCCACACACTCAGTTCTGAGAGATAAGTGTGTGTGAAAGCCGTCCTTCAACTAGCTTGTTGGGAACACAAAGTTACTTTTCACTTGCAAACTCCACTCCATACATATATATGGGGAGGTACGAGCTCCAACTCGGTTTTACAGTGAAAACGGCAGGAACTTCAAACCGGCACTAGGAAACAGACTGAGAAACCAGAGTAAATGTTTCTCCTGCAACCCGTTCCCTTTGTGCTAGATGAACGAACATCTCTCCACATGCTCAGTTCTGAGAGATAAGTGTGAGTGAAAGCCGTCCTTCACCTATCTTGTTGGGAACACAAAGCTTCTTTTCAGTTGCAAACTCCACTCCATACATATATATGGGGAGGTACGAGCGCCAACTCGGTTTTACAGTGTAAACTGCAGTAACTTCATACAGGCACTAGGAAACAGACTGAGAAACCAGAGTAATAGTTTCTCCTGCAACCCGTTCCCTTTGTGCTAGATGAACGAACGTCTCTCCACATGCTCAATTCTGAGAGAAATGTGTGTGTGAAAGCCTCCATTCACCTAGCTTTTTGGGAACCAAAGTTCCTTTTCACTAGTAAACATCACTCCATACATATATATGGGGAGGTACGAGCTCCAACTCGGTTTTACAGTGAAATCTGCTGGTAATCAAACCGGCACTAGGAAACAGACTGACAAACCAGAGATAAAATTTCTCCTGCAACCCGTTCCCTTTGTGCTAGATGAACGAACGTCTCTCCACATGCTCAGTTCTGAGAGATAAGTGTGTGTGAAAGCCGTCATTCACCTAGCTTGTTGGGAACACAAAGTTTCTTTTCAGTTGCAAACTCCAATCCATACATATATATGGGGAGGTACGAATTCCAAATCGGTTTTACAGTGAAAACGGCAGGAACTTCAAACCGGCACTAGGAAACAGACTGAGATACCAGAGTAAAAGTTTGTCTTGCAACCCGTTCCCTTTGTGCTAGATGATCGAACGTCTCTCCACATGCTCAGTTCTGAGAGATAAGTGTGTGTGAAAGCCGTCTTTCACCTAGCTATTTGGGAACACAAAGTTTCTTTTCACTTGCTAACTCCACTCCATACATATATATGGGTAGGTACGAGCTCCAACTCGGTTTTACTGTGAAAAATGCTGGAACCTCAAACTGGCACTAGGAAACAGACTGAGAAAAAAGAGTTAAAATTTCTGCTGCAAACATTTCCCTTTGTGCTAGATGAACGAACGTCTCTCCACATGCTCAGTTCTGAGAGATAAGTGTGTGTGAAAGCCGTCCTTCACCTAGCTTGTTGGGAACACAAAGTTACTTTTCACTTGCAAACTCCACTCCATACATATATATGGGGAGGTACGAGCTCCAACTCGGTTTTACAGTGAAAACTGCAGGAACTTCAAACCGGCACTAGGAAACAGACTGAGAAACCAGAGTAAATGTTTCTCCTGCAACCCGTTCCCTTTGTGCTAGATGAACGAACAGTCTCTCCACATGCTCAGTTCTGAGAGATAAGTGTGTGTGAAAGCCGTCCTTCAACTAGCTTGTTAGGAACACAAAGTTACTTTTCACTTGCAAACTCCACTCCATACATATATATGGGGAGGTACGAGCTCCAACTCGGTTTTAAAGTGAAAACGGCAGGAACTTCAAACCGGCACTAGGAAACAGACTGAGAAACCAGAGTAAATGTTTCTCCTGCAACCCGTTCCCTTTGTGCTAGATGAACGAACATCTATCCACATGCTCATTTCTGAGAGATAAGTGTGAGTGAAAGCCGTCCTTCACCTATCTTGTTGGGAACACAAAGCTTCTTTTCAGTTGCAAACTCCACTCCATAAATATATATGGGGAGGTACGAGCGCCAACACGGTTTTACAGTGTAAACTGCAGGAACTTCATACCGGAACTAGGAATCAGACTCAGAAACCAGAGTAATAGTTTCTCCTGCTACCCGTTCCCTTTGTGCTAGATGAACGAACGTCTATCCACATGCTAATTTCTGAGAGAAATGTGTGTGTGAAAGCCGCCTTCACCTAGCTTTTTGGGAACACATTGTTTCTTTTCAGTTGCAAACTCCACTCCATACATATATATGGGGAGGTACTAGCTCCAACTCGGTTTTACAGTGAAAACTGCAGGAACTTCAAACCGGCACTAGGAAACAGACTGAGAAACCAGAGTAAAAGTTTCTCCTGCAACCCGTTCCCTTTGTGCTAGATGAACGAACGTCTCTCCACATGCTCAGTTCTGAGAGATAAGTGTGTGTGAAAGCCGTCCTTCACCTAGCTTGTTGGGAACACAAAGTTTCTTTTCAGTTGCAAACTCCACTCCATACATATATGGGGAGGTACTAGCTCCAACTCGGTTTTACAGTGAAAACTGCAGGAACTTCAAACCGGCACTAGGAAACAGACTGAGAAACCAGAGTAAAAGTTTCTCCTGCAACCCGTTCCCTTTGTGCTAGATGAACGAACGTCTCTCCACATGCTCAGTTCTGAGAGATAAGTGTGTGTGAAAGCCGTCCTTCACCTAGCTTGTTGGGAACACAAAGTTTCTTTTCAGTTGCAAACTCCACTCCATACATATATATGGGGAGGTACTAGCTCCAACTCGGTTTTACAGTGAAAACTGCAGGAACTTCAAACCGGCACTAGGAAAAAGACTGAGAAACCAGAGTAAAAGTTTCTCCTGCAAACCGTTCCCTTTGTGCTAGATGAACGAACGTCTCTCCACATGCTCAGTTCTGAGAGATGAGTGTGTGTGAAAGCCGTCCTTCACCTAGCTTGTTGGGAACAAAAAGTTTCTTTTCAGTTGCAAACTCCACTCCATACATATATATGGGGAGGTAATAGCTCCAACTCGGTTTTACAGTGAAAACTGCAGGAACTTCAAACCGGCACTAGGAAACAGACTGAGAAACCAGAGTAAAAGTTACCTCCTGCAACCCGTTCCCTTTGTGCTAGATGAACGAACGTCTCTCCACATGCTCAGTTCTGAGAGATAAGTGTGTGTGAAAGCCGTCCTTCACCTAGCTTGTTGGGAACACAAGATTCTTTTCACTTAAAATATCCACTCCATACATATATATAGGGAGGTACTAGCTCCAACTCGGTTTTACAGTGAAAACTGCAGGAACTTCAAACCGGCAGTAGGAATCAGACTGAGAATCCAGAGTAAATGTTTCTCCTGCAACCCGTTCCCTTTGTGCTAGATGAACGAAAGTCTCTCCACATTCTCAGTTCTGAGAGATATGTGTGTGTGAAAGCCGTCCTTCAACTAGCTTGTTGGGAACACAAAGTTTCTTTTCACTTGCAAACTCCACTGCATAGATACATATATGGGGAGGTACTAGCTCCAACTCGGTTTTACAGTGAAAACTGCAGGAACTTCAAACCGGCACTAGGAAACAGACTGAGAAATCAGAGTAAAAGTTTCCCTGCATACCATTCCCTTTCTGCTAGATGAACGAACGTCTCTCGACATGCTCAGTTCTGAGAGATATGTGTGTGTGAAAGCCGTCCTTCACCAAGCTTGTTGGGAAAAAAAAGTTTCTTTTCACTTGCAAACTCCACTCCATACATATATATGGGGAGGTACTAGCTCCAACTCGGTTTTACACGTGAAAACTGCAGGAACTTCAAACCGGCACTAGGAAACAGACTGAGAAACCAGAGTAAAAGTTTCTACTGCAACCCGTTCCCTTTGTGCTAGATGAACGAACGTCTCTCCACATGCTCAGTTCTGAGAGATAAGTGTGTGTGAAAGCCGTCCTTCAACTAGCTTGTTGGGAACACAAAGTTTCTTTTCACTTGCAAACTCCACTCCATACATATATATGGGGAGGTACTAGCTCCAACTCTGTTTTACAGTGAAAACTGCAGGAACTTCAAACCGGCAGTAGGAAACAGACTGAGAAACCAGAGTAAATGTTTCTCCTGCAACCCGTTCCATTTGTGCTAGATGAACGAAAGTCTTCCACATGCTCAGTTCTGAGAGATAAGTGTGTGTGAAAGCCGTCCTTCACCTAGCTTGTTGGGAACACAAAGTTTCTTTTCACTTGCAAACTCCACTCCATACATATATATGGGGAGGTACTAGCTCCAACTCGGTTTTACAGTGAAAACTGCAGGAACTTCAAACCGGCACTAGGAAACAGACTGAGAAACCAGAGTAAAAGTTTCTCCTGCAACCCGTTCCCTTTGTGCTAGATGAACGAACGTCTCTCCACATGCTCAGTTCTGAGAGATAAGTGTGTGTGAAAGCCGTCCTTCACCTAGCTTGTTGGAACACAAAGTTTCTTTCAGTTGCAAACTCCACTCCATACATATATATGGGGAGGTACTAGCTCCAACTCGGTTTTACAGTGAAAACTGCAGGAACTTCAACCGGCACTAGGAAACAGACTGAGAAACCAGAGTAAAAGTTTCTCCTGCAACCCGTTCCCTTTGTGCTAGATGAACGAACGTCTCTCCACATGCTCAGTTCTGAGAGATAAGTGTGTGTGAAAGCCGTCCTTCACCTAGCTTGTTGGGAACACAAAGTTTCTTTTCAGCTTGCAAACTCCACTCCATACATATATATGGGGAGGTACTAGCTCCAACTCGGTTTTACAGTGAAAACTGCAGGAACTTCAAACCGGCACTAGGAAACAGACTGAGAAACCAGAGTAAAAGTTTCTCCTGCAAACCGTTCCCTTTGTGCTAGATGAACGAACGTCTCTCCACATGCTCAGTTCTGAGAGATAGTGTGTGTGAAAGCCGTCCTTCACCTAGCTTGTTGGGAACACAAAGTTTCTTTTCAGTTGCAAACTCCACTCCATACATATATATGGGGAGGTACTAGCTCCAACTCGGTTTTACAGTGAAAACTGCAGGAACTTCAAACCGGCACTAGGAAACAGACTGAGAAACCAGAGTAAAAGTTTCTCCTGCAACCCGTTCCCTTTGTGCTAGATGAACGAACGTCTCTCCACATGCTCAGTTCTGAGAGATAAGTGTGTGTGAAAGCCGTCCTTCACCTAGCTTGTTGGGAACACAAGATTCTTTTCACTTGCAAACTCCACTCCATACATATATATAGGGGAGGTACTAGCTCCAACTCGGTTTTACAGTGAAAACTGCAGGAACTTCAAACCGGCACGTAGGAATCAGACTGAGAGTCCAGAGTAAAAGTTTCTCCTGCAACCCGTTCCCTTTGTGCTAGATGAACGAAAGTCTCTCCACATTCTCAGTTCTGAGAGATATGTGTGTGTGAAAGCCGTCCTTCAACTAGCTTGTTGGGAACACAAAGTTTCTTTTCACTTGCAAACTCCACTGCATAGATACATATATGGGGAGGTACTAGCTCCAACTCGGTTTTACAGTGAAAACTGCAGGAACTTCAAACCGGCACTAGGAAACAGACTGAGAAATCAGAGTAAAAGTTTCTCCTGCATACCAGTTCCCTTTCTGCTAGATGAACGAACGTCTCTCGACATGCTCTGTTCTGAGAGATATGTGTGTGTGAAAGCCGTCCTTCACCTAAGCTTGTTGGGAAAAAAAAGTTTCTTTTCACTTGCAAACTCCACTCCATACATATATATGTGGAGGTACTAGCTCCAACTCGGTTTTACAGTGAAAACTGCAGGAACTTCAAACCGGCACTAGGAAACAGACTGAGAAACCAGAGTAAAAGTTTCTCCTGCAACCCGTTCCCTTTGTGCTAGATGAACGAACGTCTCTCCACATGCTCAGTTCTGAGAGATAAGTGTGTGTGAAAGCCGTCCTTCACCTAGCTTGTTGGGAACACAAAGTTTCTTTTCACTTGCAAACTCCACTCCATACATATATATGGGGAGGTACTAGCTCCAACTCTGTTTTACAGTGAAAACTGCAGGAACTTCAAACCGGCACTAGGAAACAGACTGAGAAACCAGAGTAAAAGTTTCTCCTTCAACCCAGTTCCCTTTGTGCTAGATGAACGAACGTCTCTCCACATGCTCAGTTCTGAGAGATAAGTGTGTGTGAAAGCCGTCCTTCACCTAGCTTGTTGGGAACACAAAGTTTCTTTTCAGTTGCAAACTCCACTCCATACATATATATGGGGAGGTACTAGCTCCAACTCGGTTTTACCAGGAAAACTGCAGGAACTTCAAAGCGGCACTAGGAAACAGACTGAGAAACCAGAGTAAAATTTTCTCCTGCAACGCGTTCCCTTTGTGCTAGATTAACGAACGTCTCTCCACATGCTAACTTCTGAGAGATAAGTGTGTGTGAAAGCCGTCCTTCACCTAGCTTGTTGGGAACACAAAGTTTCTTTTCACTTGCAAACTCCACTCCACACATATATATGGGGAGGTACTAGCTCCAACTCGGTTTTACAGTGAAAACTGCAGGAACTTCAAACCGGCACTAGGAAACAGACTGAGAAACCAGAGTAAAAGTTTCTCCTGCAACCCGTTCCCTTTGTGCTAGATGAACGAACGTCTCTCGACATGCTCAGTTCTGAGAGATAAGTTTGTGTGAAAGCCGTCCTTCACCTAGCGTGTTGGGAACACAAATTTTCTTTTCACTTGCAAACTCGACTCCATACATATATATGGGGAGGTACTAGCTCCAACTCGGTTTTACAGTGAAAACTGCAGGAACTTCAAACCGGCACTAGGAAACAGACTGAGAAACCAGAGTAAAAGTTTCTCCTGCAACCCGTTCCCTTTGTGCTAGATGAACGAACGTCTCTCCACATGCTCAGTTCTGAGAGATAAGTGTGTGTGAAAGCCGTCCTTCACCTAGCTTGTTGGGAACACAAAGTTTCTTTTCAGTTGCAAACTCCACTCCATACATATATATGGGGAGGTACTAGCTCCAACTCGGTTTTACAGTGAAAACTGCAGGAACTTCAAACCGGCACTAGGAAACAGACTGAGAAACCAGAGTAAAAGTTTCTCCTGCAACCCGTTCCCTTTGTGCTAGATGAACGAACGTCTCTCCACATGCTCAGTTCTGAGAGATAAGTGTGTGTGAAAGCCGTCCTTCACCTAGCTTGTTGGGAACACAAAGATTCTTTTCACTTGCAAACTCCACTCCATACATATATATGGGGAGGTACTAGCTCCAACTCGGTTTTACAGTGAAAACTGCAGGAAACTTCAAACCGGCACTAGGAAACAGACTGAGAAACCAGAGTAAAAGTTTCTCCTGCAACCGTTCCCTTTGTGCTAGATGAACGAACGTCTCTCCACATGCTCAGTTCTGAGAGATAAGTGTGTGTGAAAGCCGTCCTTCACCTAGCTTGTTGGGAACACAAAGTTTCTTTTCACTTGCAAACTCCACTCCATACATATATATGGGGAGGTACTAGCTCCAACTCGGTTTTACAGTGAAAACTGCAGGAACTTCAAACCGGCACTAGGAAACAGACTGAGAAACCAGAGTAAAAGTTTCTCCTGCAACCCGTTCCCTTTGTGCTAGATGAACGAACGTCTCTCCACATGCTCAGTTCTGAGAGATAAGTGTGTGTGAAAGCCGTCCTTCACCTAGCTTGTTGGGAACACAAAGTTTCTTTTCACTTGCAAACTCCACTCCATACATATATATGGGGAGGTACTAGCTCCAACTCGGTTTTACAGTGAAAACTGCAGGAACTTCAAACCGGCACTAGGAAACAGACTGAGAAACCAGAGATAAAAGTTTCTCCTGCAACCCGTTCCCTTTGTGCTAGATGAACGAACGTCTCTCCACATGCTCAGTTCTGAGAGATAAGTGTGTGTGAAAGCCGTCCTTCACCTAGCTTGTTGGGAACACAAAGTTTCTTTTCAGTTGCAAACTCCACTCCATACATATATATGGGGAGGTACTAGCTCCAACTCGGTTTTACAGTGAAAACTGCAGGAACTTCAAACCGGCACTAGGAAACAGACTGAGAAACCAGAGTAAAAGTTTCTCCTGCAACCCGTTCCCTTTGTGCTAGATGAACGAACGTCTCTCCACATGCTCAGTTCTGAGAGATAAGTGTGTGTGAAAGCCGTCCTTCACCTAGCTTGTTGGGAACACAAAGTTCTTTTCACTTGCAAACTCCACTCCATACATATATATGGGGAGGTACTAGCTCCAACTCGGTTTTACAGTGAAAACTGCAGGAACTTCAAACCGGCACTAGGAAACAGACTGAGAAACCAGAGTAAAAGTTTCTCCTGCAACCGTTCCCTTTGTGCTAGATGAACGAACGTCTCTCCACATGCTCAGTTCTGAGAGATAAGTGTGTGTGAAAGCCGTCCTTCACCTAGCTTGTTGGGAACACAAAGTTTCTTTTCAGTTGCAAACTCCACTCCATACATATATATGGGGAGGTACTAGCTCCAACTCGGTTTTACAGTGAAAACTGCAGGAACTTCAAACCGGCACTAGGAAACAGACTGAGAAACCAGAGTAAAAGTTTCTCCTGCAACCCGTTCCCTTTGTGCTAGATGAACGAACGTCTCTCCACATGCTCAGTTCTGAGAGATAAGTGTGTGTGAAAGCCGTCCTTCACCTAGCTTGTTGGGAACACAAAGTTCTTTTCACTTGCAAACTCCACTCCATACATATATATGGGGAGGTACTAGCTCCAACTCGGTTTTACAGTGAAAACTGCAGGAACTTCAAACCGGCACTAGGAAACAGACTGAGAAACCAGAGTAAAAGTTTCTCCTGCAAACCCGTTCCCTTTGTGCTAGATGAACGAACGTCTCTCCACATGCTCAGTTCTGAGAGATAAGTGTGTGTGAAAGCCGTCCTTCACCTAGCTTGTTGGGAACACAAAGTTTCTTTTCACTTGCAAACTCCACTCCATACATATATATGGGGAGGTAATAGCTCCAACTCGGTTTTACAGTGAAAACTGCAGGAACTTCAAACCGGCACTAGGAAACAGACTGAGAAACCAGAGTAAAAGTTTCTCCTGCAACCCGTTCCATTTGTGCTAGATGAACGAACGTCTCTCCACATGCTCAGTTCTGAGAGATAAGTGTGTGTGAAAGCCGTCCTTCACCTAGCTTGTTGGGAACACAAAGATTCTTTTCACTTGCAAACTCCACTCCATACATATATATGGGAGGTACTAGCTCCAACTCGGTTTTACAGTGAAAACTGCAGGAACTTCAAACCGGCACTAGGAATCAGACTGAGAATCCAGAGTAAATGTTTCTCCTGCAACCCGTTCCATTTGTGCTAGATGAACGAAAGTCTCTCCACATGCTCAGTTCTGAGAGATATGTGTGTGTGAAAGCCGTCCTTCAACTAGCTTGTTGGGAACACAAAGTTTCTTTTCACATTGCAAACTCCACTGCATAGATACATATATGGGGAGGTACTAGCTCCAACTCGGTTTTACAGTGAAAACTGCAGGAACTTCAAACCGGCACTAGGAAACAGACTGAGAAATCAGAGTAAAAGTTTCCCTGCATACCATTCCCTTTCTGCTAGATGAACGAACGTCTCTCGACATGCTCAGTTCTGAGAGATATGTGTGTGTGAAAGCCGTCCTTCACCAAGCTTGTTGGGAAAAAAAAGTTTCTTTTCACTTGCAAACTCCACTCCATACATATATATGTGGAGGTACTAGCTCCAACTCGGTTTTACACTGAAAACTGCAGGAACTTCAAACCGGCACTAGGAAACCGACTGAGAAACCAAAGTAAAATCTTTCTCCTGCAACCCGTTCCCTTTGTGCTAGATGAACGAACGTCTCTCGACATGCTCAGTTCTGAGAGATAAGTTTGTGTGAAAGCCGTCCTTCAACTAGCTTGTTGGGAACACAAATTTTCTTTTCACTTGCAAACTCGACTCCATACATATATATGGGGAGGTACTAGCTCCAACTCTGTTTTAAAGTGAAAACTGCAGGAACTTCAAACCGGCAGTAGGAAACAGTCTGAGAAACCAGAGTAAAAGTTTCTCCTTAAACCCATTCCATTTGTGCTAGATGAACGAAATTCTTTCCACATGCTCAGTTCTGAGAGATAAGTGTGTGTGAAAGCCGGCTTCACCTAGCTTGTTGGGAAAACAAAGTTTCTTTTAAGTTGAATAACCCACACCATACATATATATGGGGAGGTACTAGCTCCAACTCGGTTTTACCTAGAAAACTGCAGGAAATTCAAAGCGGCACTAGGAAACAGACTGAGAAACCAGAGTAAAATTTTCTCCTGCAACGCGTTCCCTTTGTGCTAGATGAACGAACGTCTCTCCACATGCTAACTTCTGAGAGATAAGTGTGTGTGAAAGCCGTCCTTCACCTAGCTTGTTGGGAACACAAAGATTCTTTTCACTTGCAAACTCCACTCCATACATATATATGGGGAGATAATAGCTCCAACTCGGTTTTACAGTGAAAACTGCAGGAATTTCAAACCGGCACTAGGAAATATACTGAGAAACCCGAGTAAACGTTACTCCTGCAACCCGTTCCATTGGTGCTAGTTGAACGAACGTCACCCATCATGCTCAGTTCTGAGTGATAAGTGTGTGTGAAAGACTTCCTTCACCAACTTGTTGGAACAAAAAGATTCTTTTCACTTGAAAAATCCACTCCATACATATATATGGGGAGGTACGAGCTCTAACTCGGTTTTACAGTGAAAACTGCAGGACCTTCAAACCGGCACTAGGAAACAGACTGAGAACCCACAGTAAAAGTTTCTCCTGCAACCCGTTCATTTGTGCTAGATGAACGAACGTCTCTCCACATGCTCAGTTCTGAGAGATAATTGTGTGAAAGCCGTCCTTCACCTAGATTGTTGGGAACACAAAGTTTCTATTCAGTTGAAAAATCCACTCCATACATTTATATCGGGAGGTACTAGCTTCAACTCGGTTATACATTGAAACCTGCAGGAACTTCAAACCGGCACTAGGAAATAGACTGAGAAACCAGAGTTAATGTTTCTCCTGCAACCCGTTCCCTTTGTGCTAAATGAACGAAAGTCTCTCCACATGCTCAGTTCTGAGAGATAATTGTGTGAAAGCCGTCCTTCACCTAGCTTGTTGGGAACACAAGGTTTCTTTTCACTTGCAAACTCCACTCCATACATATATATGGGGAGGTACTAGCTCCAAATCTGTTTTACAGTGAAAACTGCAGGAAAATCAAAACGGCAGTAGGAAACAGACTGAGATATCAGAGTAAAAGTTTCCCCTGCAACCCGTTCCCTTTGTGCTAGATGAACGAACGTCTCTCGACATGATCATTTCTGAGAGATAAGTGTGTGTGAAAGCCGTCCTTCACCTAGCTTGTTAAGAACAAAAAGATCCTTTTCACTTGCAAATTCCAATCCATACATATATATGGGGATGTAGTACCTAAAACTCGGTTTTACTGTGAAAAATGCAGGAACTTCAAACCGGCACTAGGAAACAGACTGAGAAACCAGAGTAAAAGTTTCTCCTGCAACCCGTTCCATTTGTGCTAGATGAACGAACGTCTCTCGACATGCTCATTTCTGAGAGATAAGTGTGAGTGAAAGCCGTCCTTCATCTAGCTTGTTGGGAACACAAACTTTCTTTTCAGTTGCAAACCCCACTCCATACATATATATGGATAGGTACTAGCTCCAACTCGGTTTTACAGTGAAAACTGCAGGAACTTCAAACCGGCAGTAGGAATCAGACTGAGAATCCAGAGTAAATGTTTCTCCTGCAACCCGTTCCCTTTGTGCTAGATGAACGAAAGTCTCTCCACATTCTCAGTTCTGAGAGATATGTGTGTGTGAAAGACGTCCTTCAACTAGCTTGTTGGGAACAGAAAGTTTCTTTTCACTTGCCAACTCCACTCCATACATATATATGGGTAGGTACTAGCTCCAAATCGGTTTTACAGTGAAAACTTCAGGAACATCAAACCGGCAGTAGGAAACAGACTGAGATACCAGAGAAAAAGTTTCCCCTGCAACCCGTTCCCTTTGTGCTAGATGAACGAACGTCTCTCGACATGCTCAGTTCTGAGAGATAAGTGTGTGTGAAAGCCGTACCTTCACCTAGCTTGTTGGGAACACAAAGTTTCTTTTCACATTGCAAACTCCACTCCATACATATATATGGGGAGGTACTAGCTCCAACTCGGTTTTACAGTGAAAACTGCAGGAAATTCAAACCGGCAGCTAGGAAACAGACTGAGAATACCAGAGTAAAAGTTTCTCCTGCAACCCGTTCCCTTTGTGCTAGATGAACGAACGTCTCTCGACATGCTCAGTTCTGAGAGATAAGTGTGTGTGAAAGCCGTCCTTCACCTAGCTTGTTGGGAACACAAAGTTTCTTTTCACTTGCAAACTCCACTCCATACATATATATGGGGAGGTACTAGCTCCAACTCGGTTTTACAGTGAAAACTGCAGGAACTTCAAACCGGCACTAGGAAACAGACTGAGAAACCAGAGTAAAAGTTTCTCCTGCAACCCGTTCCCTTTGTGCTAGATGAACGAACGTCTCTCCACATGCTCAGTTCTGAGAGATAAGTGTGTGTGAAAGCCGTCCTTCACCTAGCTTGTTGGGAACACAAAGTTTCTTTTCACTTGCAAACTCCACTCCATACATATATATGGGGAGGTACTAGCTCCAACTCGGTTTTACAGTGAAAACTGCAGGAACTTCAAACCGGCACTAGGAAACAGACTGAGAAACCAGAGTAAAAGTTTCTCCTGCAACCCGTTCCCTTTGTGCTAGATGAACGAACGTCTCTCCACATGCTCAGTTCTGAGAGATAAGTGTGTGTGAAAGCCGTCCTTCACCTAGCTTGTTGGGAACACAAAGTTTCTTTTCACTTGCAAACTCCACTCCATACATATATATGGGGAGGTACTAGCTCCAACTCGGTTTTACAGTGAAAACTGCAGGAACTTCAAACCGGCACTAGGAAACAGACTGAGAAACCAGAGTAAAAGTTTCTCCTGCAACCCGTTCCCTTTGTGCTAGATGAACGAACGTCTCTCCACATGCTCAGTTCTGAGAGATAAGTGTGTGTGAAAGCCGTCCTTCACCTAGCTTGTTGGGAACACAAAGTTTCTTTTCACTTGCAAACTCCACTCCATACATATATATGGGGAGGTACTAGCTCCAACTCGGTTTTACAGTGAAAACTGCAGGAACTTCAAACCGGCACTAGGAAACAGACTGAGAAACCAGAGTAAAAGTTTCTCCTGCAACCCGTTCCCTTTGTGCTAGATGAACGAACGTCTCTCCGACATGCTCAGTTCTGAGAGATAAGTGTGTGTGAAAGCCGTCCTTCACCTAGCTTGTTGGGAACACAAAGTTTCTTTTCACTTGCAAACTCCACTCCATACATATATATGGGGAGGTACTAGCTCCAAATCGGTTTTACAGTGAAAACTGCAGGAACTTCAAACCGGCACTAGGAAACAGACTGAGAAACCAGAGTAAAAGTTTCTCCTGCAACCCGTTCCCTTTGTGCTAGATGAACGAACAGTCTCTCGACATGCTCAGTTCTGAGAGATAAGTGTGTGTGAAAGCCGTCCTTCACCTAGCTTGTTGGGAACACAAAGTTTCTTTTCAATTGCAAACTCCACTCCATACATATATATGGGGAGGTACTAGCTCCAACTCGGTTTTACAGTGAAAACTGCAGGAACTTCAAACCGGCACTAGGAAACAGACTGAGAAACCAGAGTAAAAGTTTCTCCTGCAACACGTTCATTTGTGCTAGATGAACGAACGTCTCTCCACATGCTCAGTTCTGAGAGATAAGTGTGTGTGAAAGCCGTCCTTCACCTAGCTTGTTGGGAACACAAAGTTTCTTTTCAATTGCAAACTCCACTCCATACATATATATGGGGAGGTACTAGCTCCAACTCGGTTTTACAGTGAAAACTGCAGGAACTTCAAACCGGCACTAGGAAACAGACTGAGAAACCAGAGTAAAAGTTTCTCCTGCAACCCGTTCCCTTTGTGCTAGATGAACGAACGTCTCTCCACATGCTCAGTTCTGAGAGATAAGTGTGTGTGAAAGCCGTCCTTCACCTAGCTTGTTGGGAACACAAAGTTTCTTTTCACTTGCAAACTCCACTCCATACATATATATGGGGAGGTACTAGCTCCAACTCGGTTTTACAGTGAAAACTGCAGGAACTTCAAACCGGCACTAGGAAACAGACTGAGAAACCAGAGTAAAAGTTTCTCCTGCAACCCGTTCCCTTTGTGCTAGATGAACGAACGTCTCTCACATGCTCAGTTCTGAGAGATAAGTGTGTGTGAAAGCCGTCCTTCACCTAGCTTGTTGGGAACACAAAGTTTCTTTTCACTTGCAAACTCCACTCCATACATATATATGGGGAGGTACTAGCTCCAACTCGGTTTTACAGTGAAAACTGCAGGAACTTCAAACCGGCACTAGGAAACAGACTGAGAAACCAGAGTAAAAGTTTCTCCTGCAACCCGTTCCCTTTGTGCTAGATGAACGAACGTCTCTCCACATGCTCAGTTCTGAGAGATAAGTGTGTGTGAAAGCCGTCCTTCACCTAGCTTGTTGGGAACACAAAGTTTCTTTTCACTTGCAAACTCCACTCCATACATATATATGGGGAGGTACTAGCTCCAACTCGGTTTTACAGTGAAAACTGCAGGAACTTCAAACCGGCACTAGGAAACAGACTGAGAAACCAGAGTAAAAGTTTCTCCTGCAACCCGTTCCATTTGTGCTAGATGAACGAACGTCTCTCCACATGCTCAGTTCTGAGAGATAAGTGTGTGTGAAAGCCGTCCTTCACCTAGCTTGTTGGGAACACAAAGTTTCTTTTCACTTGCAAACTCCACTCCATACATATATATGGGGAGGTACTAGCTCCAACTCGGTTTTACAGTGAAAACTGCAGGAACTTCAAACCGGCACTAGGAAACAGACTGAGAAACCAGAGTAAAAGTTTCTCCTGCAAACCGTTCCCTTTGTGCTAGATGAACGAACGTCTCTCCACATGCTCAGTTCTGAGAGATAAGTGTGTGTGAAAGCCGTCCTTCACCTAGCTTGTTGGGAACACAAAGTTTCTTTTCACTTGCAAACTCCACTCCATACATATATATGGGGAGGTACTAGCTCCAACTCGGTTTTACAGTGAAAACTGCAGGAACTTCAAACCGGCACTAGGAAACAGACTGAGAAACCAGAGTAAAAGTTTCTCCTGCAACCCGTTCCATTTGTGCTAGATGAACGAACGTCTCTCCACATGCTCAGTTCTGAGAGATAATTGTGTGTGAAAGCCGTCCTTCACCTAGCTTGTTGGGAACACAAAGTTTCTTTTCACTTGCCAACTCCACTCCATACATATATATGGGGAGGTTACTAGCTCCAACTCGGTTTTACAGTGAAAACTGCAGGAACATTCAAACCGGCACTAGGAAACAGACTGAGAAACCAGAGTAAAAGTTTCTCCTGCAACCCGTTCCCTTTGTGCTAGATGAACGAACGTCTCTCGACATGCTCAGTTCTGAGAGATAAGTGTGTGTGAAAGCCGTCCTTCTCCTAGCTTGTTGGGAACACAAAGTTTCTTTTCACTTGCAAACTCCACTCCATACATATATATGGGGAGGTACCTAGCTCCAACTCGGTTTTACATGTGAAAAATGCAGGAACTTCAAACCGGCACTAGGAAACAGACTGAGAAACCAGAGTAAAAGTTTCTCCTGCAACCCGTTCCCTTTGTGCTAGATGAACGAACGTCTCTCGACATGCTCAGTTCTGAGAGATAAGTGTGTGTGAAAGCCGTCCTTCACCTAGCTTGTTGGGAACACAAAGATTCTTTACACTTGCAAACTCCACTCCATACATATATATGGGGAGGTACTAGCTCCAACTCGGTTTTACAGTGAAAACTGCAGGAACTTCAAACCGGCACTAGGAAACAGACTGAGAAACCAGAGTAAAAGTTTCTCCTGCAACCCGTTCCCTTTGTGCTAGATGAACGAACGTCTCTCCACATGCTCAGTTCTGAGAGATAAGTGTGTGTGAAAGCCGTCCTTCACCTAGCTTGTTGGGAACACAAAGTTTCTTTTCAGTTGCAAACTCCACTCCATACATATATATGGGGAGGTACTAGCTCCAACTCGGTTTTACAGTGAAACTGCAGGAACTTCAAACCGGCACTAGGAAACAGACTGAGAAACCAGAGTAAAATTTCTCCTGCAACCCGTTCCCTTTGTGCTAGATGAACGAACGTCTCTCCACATGCTCAGTTCTGAGAGATAAGTGTGTGTGAAAGCCGTCCTTCACCTAGCTTGTTGGGAACACAAAGTTTCTTTTCACTTGCAAACTCCACTCCATACATATATATGGGGAGATACTAGCTCCAACTCGGTTTTACAGTGAAAACTGCAGGAATTTCAAACCGGCACTAGGAAACAGACTGAGAAACCAGAGTAAAAGTTACTCCTGCAACCATTTCCATTGGTGCTAGATGAACGAACGTCTCTCCACATGCTCAGTTCTGAGATGATAAGTGTGTGTGAAAGACGTCCTTCACATAGCTTGTTGGGAACACAAAGTATTCTTTTCACTTGCAAACTCCACTCCATACATATATATGGGGAGGTACTAGCTCCAACTCGGTTTTACAGTGAAAACTGCAGGAACTTCAAACCGGCACTAGGAAACAGACTGAGAAACCAGAGTAAAAGTTTCTCCTGCAACCCGTTCCATTTGTGCTAGATGAACGAACGTCTCTCCACATGCTCAGTTCTGAGAGATAAGTGTGTGTGAAAGCCGTCCTTCACCTAGCTTGTTGGGAACACAAAGATTCTTTACATTTGCAAACTCCACTCCATACAATATATGGGGAGGTACTAGGCTCCAACATCGGTTTTACAGTGAAAACTGCAGGAACTTCAAACCGGCACTAGGAAACAGACTGAGAAACCAGGGTAAAAATTTCTCCTGCAACCCGTTCCCTTTGTGCTAGATGAACGAACGTCTCTTCACATGCTCAGATTTGAGAGATAATTGTGTGTGAAAGCCGTCCTTCACCTAGCTTGTTGGGAACACAAAGATTCTTTTCATTTGCAAACTCCACTCCATACATATATATGGGGAGGTACTAGCTCCAAATCGGTTTTACAGTGAAAACTGCAGGAACTTCAAACCGGCAGTAGTAATCAGACTGAGAAACCAGAGTAAATGTTTCTCCTGCAACCCGTTCCCTTTGTGCTAGATGAACGAATGTCTCTCCACATGCTCATTTCTGAGAGATAATTTTGTGTGAAAGCCGTCCTTCAACATGCTTGTTGGGAACACAAAGTTTCTTTTCATTTGCAAACTCCACTCCATACATATATATGGGGAGGTACTAGCTCCAACACTGTTTTACAGTGAAAACTGCAGGAACTTCAATCCGGCACTAGGAAACAGACTGAGAATCCAGAGTAAAAGTTTCTCTTGCAACACGTTCCCTTTTTGCTAGATGAACGAACGTCTCTCCACATGCTCATTTCTAAGAGATAATTGTGTGTGAAAGCCGTCCTTCACCTAGCTTGTTGGGAACACAAAGTTTCTTTTCACTTGCCAACTCCACTCCATACATATATATGGGTAGGTACTAGCTCCAAATCGGTTTTACAGTGAAAACTTCAGGAACATCAAACCGGCACTAGGAAACAGACTGAGAACCAGAGTAAAAGTTTCTCCTGCAACCCGTTCCATTTGTGCTAGATGAACGAACGTCTCTTCACATGCTCAGATTTGAGAGATAATTGTGTGTGAAAGCCGTCCTTCACATAGCTTGTTGGGAACACAAAGTTTCTTTTCAATTGCAAACTCCACTCCATACATATATATGGGGAGGTACAATCTCCAACTCGGTTTTACTGTGAAAAATGCAGGAACTTCAAACCGGCAGTAGGAAACAGACTGAGAAACCAGAGTAAAAGTTTCTCCTGCAACCCGTTCCCTTTGTGCTATATGAACGAACGTCTCTCGACATGCTCAGTTCTGAGAGATAAGTTTGTGTGAAAGCCGTCCTTCACCTAGCTTGTTGGGAACACAAAGATTCTTTTCACTTGCAAACTCCACTCCATACATATATATGGGGAGGTACTAGCTCCAAATCTGTTTTAAAGTGAAAACTGCTGGAACTTCAAACCGGCACTAGGAAACAGACTGAGAAACCAGAGTAAAAGTTTCTCCTGCAACCCGTTCCCTTTGTGCTAGATGAACGAACGTCTCTCGACATGCTCAGTTCTGAGAGATAAGTTTGTGTGAAAGCCGTACTTCACCTAGCTTGTTAGGAACACAAAGTTTCTTTTCACTTGCAAAATTCACTCCATACATATATAGGGGGAGGTACTAGCTCCAACTCGGTTTTACAGTGAAAACGGCAGGAACTTCAAACCGGCACCTGGAAACAGACTGCGAAACCAGAGTAAAAGTTTCTCCTGCAACCCGTTCCCTTTGTGCTAGATGAACGAACGTCTCTCGACATGCTCAGTTCTGAGAGATAAGTTTGTGTGAAAGCCGTAATTCACCTAGCTTGTTGGGAACACAAAGTATCTTTTCAATTGCCAACTCCACTCCATACATATATATGGGGAGGTACTAGCTCCAACTCTGTTTTAAAGTGAAAACTGCAGGAACTTCTAACCGGTAGTAGGAAACAGACTGAGAAACCAGAGTAAAAGTTTCCCCTGCAACCCATTCCCTTTGTGCTAGATGAGCGAAATTTTTCCACATGCTCAGTTCTGAGAGATAAGTGTGTGTGAAAGCCGTTCTTCACCTAGCTTGTTGGGAACACAAAGATTCTTTTCATTTGCAAACTCCACTCCATACAAATATATGGGGGGGTATTAGGTCCAACACGGTTTTACAGTGAAAACTGCAGGAACTTCAAACCGGCACTAGGAATCAGACTGAGAAACCAGAGTAAAAATTTCTCCTGCAACCCGTTCCCTTTGTGCTAGATGAACGAACGTCTCTTCACATGCTCAGATTTGAGAGATAAGTTTGTGTGAAAGCCGTACTTCACCTAGCTTGTTAGGAACACAAAGTTTCTTTTCACTTGCAAAATTCACTCCATACATATATAGGGGGTGGTACGAGCTCCAACTCGGTTTTACAGTGAAAACGGCAGGAACTTCAAACCGGCACCTGGAAACAGACTGAGAAACCAGAGTAAAAGTTACTCCTGCAACCAGTTCCATTGGTGCTATATGAACGAACGTCAACACACATGCTCAGTTCTGAGTGATAAGTTTGTGTGAAAGACTTCCTTCACAAACTTGTTGGAACGCAAATATTCTTTTCACTTGAAAAATCCACTCCATACATATATATGGGGAGGTACGAGCTCTAACTCGGTTTTACAGTGAAAACTGCAGGAACTTCAAACCGGCACTAGGAAACAGACTGAGAAACCAGGGTAAAAATTTCTCCTGCAACCCGTTCCCTTTTTGCTAGATGAACGAACGTCTCTTCACATGCTCAGATTTGAGAGATAATTGTGTGTGAAAGCCGTCCTTCACCTAGCTTGTTTGGAACACAAATTTTCTTTTCACTTGCAAATTCCACTCCATACAAATATATGGGGAGGTACTAGCTCCAAATCGGTTTTACAGTGAAAACTGCAGGAAAATCAAAACGGCAGTAGGAAAAAGACTGAGATACCAGAGAAAAAGTTTCCCTTGCAACCCGTTCCATTTGTGCTAGATGAACGAAAGTCTCTCCACATGCTCAGTTCTGAGAGATATGTCTGTTTGATAGCCGTTCTTCAACTAGCTTGTTGGGAACACAAAGATTCTTTTCATTTGCAAACTCCAATCCATACATATATATGGGGAGGTAATAGCTCCAAATCGGTTTTACAGTGAAAACTGTAGGAAATTCAAACCGGCACTAGGAAACAGACTGAGAAACCAGGGTAAAAATTTCTCCTACAACCCGTTCCCTTTGTGCTAGATGAACGAACGTCTCTCGACATGCTCAGTTCTGTGAGATAAGTTTGAGTGAAAGCCGTCCTTCAACTAGCTTGTTGGGAACACAAAGTTTCTTTTCAGTTGCAATCTCCATTCCATACATATATATGGATAAGTACTAGCTCCAACTCGGTTTTACAATGAAAACTGCAGGAACTTCAACCCGGCAGTAGGAATCAGAATGAGAAACCATAGTAAATGTTTCTCCTGAAACCCTTTCCCTTTGTGCTTGATGAACGAATGTCTCTCCACATGCTCATTTCTGAGAGATATATTTGTGTGAAAGCCGTCCTTCATCAAGCTTGTTGGGAACACAAAGTTTCTTTTCATTTGCAAACTCCACTCCAAACATATATATGGGGAGGTAATAGCTCCAAAACGGTTTTACAGTGAAAAATGCAGGAACTTCATACCAGCAGTAGGAAACAGACTGAGAAACCAGAATAAAAGTTTCTCTTGCAACCCGTTCCCTTTTTGCTAGATGAACGAACGTCTCTCCAAATGCTCATTTCTAAGAGATAAGTGTGTGTGAAAGCCGTCCTTCACCAGGCTTGTTTTGAACACAAAGTTTCTTTTCACTTGCCAACTCCACTCCATACATATATATGGGTAGGTACTAGTTCCAAATCGGTTTTACAGTGAAAACTTCAGGAACATCAAACCAGCACTAGGAAACATACTGAGAAACCAGAGCAAAAGTTTCTCCTGCAACCGGTTCCATTTGTGCAAGATGAACGAACGTTTCTTCACATGCTCAGATTTGAGAGATAATTGTGTGTGAAAGCCGTCCTTCAAATAGCTTGTTGGGAACACAAAGTTTCTTTTCACTTGCAAACTCCAATGCATACATACATATATGGGGAGGTACTAGCTCCATCTCGGTTTTACAGTGAAAACTGCAGGAACTTCAAACCGGCACTAGGAAACATACTGAGAAATCAGAGTAAAAGTTTCCCTACAAAACGTTCCCTTTGTGCTAGATGAACGAACGTCTCTCGACATGCTCAGTTCTGAGAGATAAGTGTGTGTGAAAGCCGTCCTTCACCTAGCTTGTTGGGAACACAAAGTTTCTTTTCACTTGCAAACTGCACTCCATACATATATATGGGGATGTACTAGCTCCATTTCGGTTTTACAGTGAAAAATGCAGGAACTTCAAACCGGCAATAGGAAACAGACTGAGAAACCAGAGTAAAAGTTTCTCCTGCAACCCGTTCCCTTTGTGCTAGATGAACGAACATCTCTCGACATGCTCAGTTCTGAGAGATAAGTTTGTGTGAAAGCCGTCCTTCACCTAGCTTGTTGGGAACACAAAGTTTCTTTTCAATTGCAAACTCCACTCCATACATATATATGTGGAGGTACTTGCTCTAACTCGGTTTTACAGTGAAAACTGCAGGAACTTCAAACCGGCACTAGGAAACAGACTGAGAAACCAGAGTAAAAGTTTCTCCTGCAACCCGTTCATTTGTGCTATATGAACGAACGTCTCTCCACATGCTCAGTTCTGAGAGATAAATGTGTGTGAAAGTCATCCTTCACCTAGATTGTTGGGAACACAAAGTATCTTTTCAATTGCCAACTCCACTCCATACATATATATGGGGAGGTACTAGCTCCAACTCTGTTTTAAAGTGAAAACTGCAGGAACTTCAAACCGGTAGTAGGAAACAGACTGAGAAACCAGAGTAAAAGTTTCCCCTGCAACCCATTCCCTTTGTGCTAGATGAGCGAAATTTTTCCACATGCTCAGTTCTGAGAGATAAGTGTTTGTGAAAGCCGTACTTCACCTAGCTTGTTGGGAACACAAAGTTTCTTTTAAGTTGCAAACGCCACCCCATACATATATATGGGGAGGTACTATTCCCAACTCTTGTTTACCTAGAAAACTGCAGGAAATACAAAGCGGCACTAGGAAACAGACTGAGAAACCAGAGTAAAAGTTTCTCCTGCAACCCGATAAATTTGTGCTAGATGAACGAACGTCTCTCCACATGCTCAGTTCTGAGAAATACGTGTGTGTTAAAGCCGTCCTTCACCAGGCTTGTAGGGAATACAAAGTTTCTTTTCAATTGCAAACTCCACTCCATACATATATATGGGGAGGTACTAGCTCCAACTCGGTTTTACAGTGAAAACTGCAGGAACTTCAAACCGGCACAAGGAAACAGACTGAGAAACCAGAGTAAAAGTTTCTCCTGCAACCCGTTCCCTTTGTGCTAGATGAACGAACAGTCTCTTCACATGCTCAGTTCTGAGAGATAATTGTGTGTGAAAGCCTTCCTTCAACTAGCTTGCTGGGAACACAAAGTTTCTTTTCACTTGCAAACTCCACTCCATACATATATATGGGGAGATACTAGCTCCAACTCGGTTTTACAGTGAAAACTGCAGGAACTTCAAACCGGCACTAGGAAACAGACTGAGAAATCAGAGTAAAAGTTTCCCTGCAAAACTTTCCCTTTGTGCTAGATGAACGAACGTCTCTCGACATACTCACTTCTGAGAGATAAGTGTGTGTGAAAGCCGTCCTTCACCTAGCTTGTTGGGAACACAAAGTTTCTTTTCACTTGCAAACTCCACTCCATACATATATATGGGGAGGTACCTAGCTCCAACTCGGTTTTACTGTGAAAAATGCAGGAACTTCAAACCGGCACTAGGAAACAGACTGAGAAACCAGAGTAAAAGTTTCTCCTGCAACCCGTTCCCGTTGTGCTATATGAACGAACGTCTCTCGACATGCTCAGTTCTGAGAGATAAGTTTGTGTGAAAGCCGTCCTTCACCTAGCTTGTTGGGAACACAAAGATTCTTTTCACTTGCAAACTCCACTCCATACATATATATGGGGAGGTACTAGCTCCAAATCTGTTTTAAAGTGAAAACTGCAGGAACTTCAAACCGGTAGTAGGAAACAGAGTGAGAAACCAGAGTAAAAGTTTCCCCTGCAACACATTCCCTTTGTGCTAGATGAACGAAAATGTTTCCACATGCTCAGTTCTGAGAGATAAGTGTGTGTGAAAGCCGTACTTCACCTAGCTTGTTGGGAACACAAAGTTTCTTTTAAGTTGCAAACCCCACTCCATAGATATATATGGGGAGGTACTAGATCCAAATCGGTTTTACCTAGAAAACTGCAGGAAATTCAAACCGGCACTAGGAAACAGACTGAGAAACCAGAGTAAAATTTTCTCCTGCAACCCGTTCCATTTGTGCTAGATGAACGAACGTCTCACAACATGCTAAGTTCTGAGGTATAAGTGTGTGTGAAAGCTGTCCTTCACCAGGCTTGTTGGGAATACAAAGTTTCTTTTCACTTGCAAACTCCACTCCATACATATATATGGGGAGATAATAGCTCCAACTCGGTTTTACAGTGAAAACTGCAGGAATTTCAAACCGGCACTAGGAAACAGACTGAGAAACCCGAGTAAACGTTACTCCTGCAACCAGTTCCATTGTTGCTAGATGAACGAACGTCACCCCACATGCTCAGTTCTGAGTGATAAGTGTGTGTGAAAGACTTCCTTCACAAACTTGTTGGGAACGCAAATATTCTTTTCACTTGAAAAATCCACTCCATACATATATATGGGGAGGTACGAGCTCTAACTCGGTTTTACAGTGAAAACTGCAGGAACTTCAAACCGGCACTAGGAAACAGACTGAGAAACCAGAGTAAAAGTTTCTCCTGCAACCCGTTCATTTGTGCTAGATGAACGAACGTCTCTCCACATGCTCAGTTCTGAGAGATAAATATGTGTGAATGCCGTTCTTCACCTAGCTTGTTGGGAACACAAAGATCCTTTTCATTTGCAAACTCCACTCCATACAAATATATGGGGGGGTATTAGGTCCAACACGGTTTTACAGTGAAAACTGCAGGAACTTCAAACCGGCACTAGGAAACAGACTGAGAAACCAGGGTAAAAATTTCTCCTGCAACCCGTTCCCTTTGTGCTAGATGAACGAACGTCTCTTCACATGCTCAGATTTGAGAGATAATTGTGTGTGAAAGCCGTCCTTCACCTAGCTTGTTGGGAACACAAAGATTCTTTTCATTTGCAAACTCCACTCCATACATATATATGGGGAGGTACTAGCCCCAAATCGGTTTTACAGTGAAAACTGCAGGAACTTCAAACCGGCAGTACGAATCAGACTGAGAAACCAGAGTAAATGTTTCTCCTGCAACCCGTTCCCTTTGTGCTAGATGAACGAATGTCTCTCCACATGCTCATTTCTTAGAGATAATTTTGTGTGAAAGCCGTCCTTCAACATGCTTGTTGGGATCACAAAGTTTCTTTTCATTTGCAAACTCCACTCCATACATATAAAAGGGGAGGTAATAGCTCCAACACTGTTTTACAGTGAAAAATGCAGGAACTTCAATCCGGCACTAGGAAACAGACTGAGAAACCAGAGTAAAAGTTTCTCTTGCAACACGTTCCCTTTTTGCTAGATGAACGAACGTCTCTCCAAATGCTCATTTCTAAGAGAAAAGTGTGTGTGAAAGCCGTCTTTCACCAGGCTTGTTGGGAACACAAAGTTTCTTTTCACTTGCCAACTCCACTCCATACATATATATGGGTAGGTACTAGCTCCAAATCTGTTTTACAGTGAAAACTTCAGGAACATCAAACCGGCACTAGGAAACATACTGAGACCAGAGTAAAAGATTCTCCTGCAAACCGTTCCATTTGTGCTAGATGAACGAACGTCTCTTCACATGCTCAGATTTGAGAGATAATTGTGTGTGAAAGCCGTCCTTCAACTAGCTTGTTGGGAACACAAAGTTTCTTTTCAATTGCAAACTCCACTCCATACATATATATGGGGAGGTACCATCTCCAACTCGGTTTTACTGTGAAAAATGCAGGAACTTCAAACCGGCACTAGGAAACAGACTGAGAAACCAGAGTAAAAGTTTCTCCTGCAACCCGTTCCCTTTGTGATATATGAACGAACGTCTCTCGACATGCTCAGTTCTGAGAGATAAGTTTGTGTGAAAGCCGTCCTTCACCTAGCTTGTTGGGAACACAAAGATTCTTTTCACATGCAAACTCCACTCCATACATATGTAGGGGAAGGTACTAGCTCCAACTCGGTTTTACAGTGAAAACGGCAGGAACTTTAAATCGGCACCTGGAACAGACTGAGAAACCAGAGTAAAAGTTTCTCCTGCAACCCGTTCCCTTTGTGCTAGATGAACGAACATCTCTCGACATGCTCAGTTCTGAGAGATAAGTTTGTGTGAAAGCCGTACTTCACCTAGGTTGTTGGGAACACAAAGTATCTTTTCAATTGCCAACTCCACTCCATACATATATATGGGGAGGTAATAGCTCCAACTCTGTTTTAAAGTGAAAACTGCAGGAACTTCTAACCGGTAGTAGGAAACAGACTGAGAAACCAGAGTAAAAGTTTCCCCTGCAACCCATTCCCTTTGTGCTAGATGAGCGAAATTTTTCCACATGCTCAGTTCTGAGAGATAAGTGTGTGTGAAAGCCGTACTTCACCTAGCTTGTTGGGAACACAAAGTTTCTTTTAAGTTGCAAACCCCACCCCATACATATATATGGGGAGGTACTAGCTCCAACTCGGTTTTACCTAGAAAACTGCAGGAAATACAAAGCGGCACTAGGAAACAGACTGAGAAACCAGAGAAAAAGTTTCCCTTGCAACCCGTTCCATTTGTGCTAGATGAACGAAAGTCTCTCCACATGCTCAGTTCTGAGAGATATGTGTGTTTGATAGCCGTTCTTCAACTAGCTTGTTGGGAACACAAAGATTCTTTTCATTTGCAAACTCCACTCCATACATATATATGGATAGGTACTAGCTCCAACTCGGTTTTACAATGAAAACTGCAGGAACTTCAACCCGGCAGTAGGAATCAGACTGAGAAACCATAGTAAATGTTTCTCCTGAAACCCTTTCCCTTTGTGCTTGATGAACGAATGTCTCTCCACATGCTCATTTCTGAGAGATAAGTTTGTGTGAAAGCCGTCCTTCAAATAGCTTGTTGGGAACACAAAGTTTCTTTTCATTTGCAAACACCACTGCATACATATATATGAGGAGGTTAAAGCTCCAAATCGGATTTACAGTGAAAAATGCAGGAAATTCAAACCGGCACTAGGAAACAGACTGAGAAACCAGAGTAAAGTTTCCTCTTGCAACCCGTTCCCTTTTAGCTAGATGAACGAACGTCTCTCTAAATGCTCATTTCTAAGAGATAAGTGTGTGTGAAAGCCGTCCTTCACCAGGGTTGTTGGGAACACAAAGTTTCTTTTCACTTGCCAACTCCACTCCATATATATATATGGGTAGGTACTAGCTCCAAATCGGTTTACAGTGAAAACTTCAGGAACATCAAACCGGCACTAGGAAACATACTGAGAAACCAGAGTATAAGTTTCTTCTGCAACCCGTTCAATTTGTGCTAGATGAAAGAACGTCTCTTCACATGCTCAGATTTGAGAGATAATTGTGTGTTAAAGCCGTCCTTCACCAGGCTTGTTGGGAATACAAAGTTTCTTTTCACTTGCAAAATCCACTCCATACATATATATGGGGAGATAATAGCTCCAACTCGGTTTTACAGTGAAAACTGCAGGAACTTCAAACCGGCACAAGGAAACAGACTGAGAAACCCGAGTAAATGTTACTCTTGCAACCCGTTCCATTGGTGCTAGATGAACGAACGTCAACCCACATGCTCAGTTCTGAGTGAAAAGTGTGTGTGAAAGAATTCCTTCACAAACTTGTTGGGAACACAAAGATTCTTTTCACTTGAAAAATCCACTCCATACATATATATGGGGAGGTACGAGATCTAACTCGGTTTTACAGTGAAAACTGCAAGAACTTCAAACCGGCACTAGGAAACAGACTGAGAAACCAGAGTAAAAGTTTCTCCTGCAACCCGTTCATTTTTGCTAGATGAACGAACATCTCTTCACATGCTCAGATTTGAGAGATAATTGTGTGTGAAAGCCGTCCTTCAACTAGCTTGCTGGGAACACAAAGTTTCTTTTCACTTGCAAACTCCACTTCATACATACATATATGGGGAGGTACTAGCTCCATCTCGGTTTTACAGTGAAAACTGCAGGAACTTCAAACCGGCACTAGGAAACAGACTGAGAAATCAGAGTAAAAGTTTCCCTGCAAAACTTTCCCTTTGTGCTAGATGAACGAACGTCTCTCGACATACTCACTTCTGAGAGATAAGTGTGGGTGAAAGCCGTTCTTCACCAGGCTTCTTGGGAACACAAAGTTTCTTTTCAGTTGCAAACTCCACTCCATACATATATATGGGTAGGTACTAGCTCCAAATCGGTTTTACAGTGAAAACTTCAGGAACATAAAACAGGCACTAGAAAACATACTGAGAAACCAGAGTAAAAGTTTCTCCTGCAACCCGTTCCATTTGTGCTAGATGAACGAACGTCTCTTCACATGCTCAGTTTTGAGAGATAATTGTGTGTGAAAGCCGTCCTTCAACTAGCTTGTTGGGAACACAAAGTTTCTTTTCATTTGCCAACCCAACTCCATACATATATATGGGGAGGTTCTAGCTCCAACTCGGTTTTACAGTGAAAACTGCAGGAACATCAAACCGGCACTAGGAAACAGACTGAGAAACCAGAGTAAAAGTTTCTCCTGCAACCTGTTCCTTTTGTGCTAGATGAACGAACATCTCTCCACATGCTCAGTTCTGAGGGATAAGTGTGTGTGAAAGCCGTACTTCACCTAGCTTGTTGGGAACACAAAATTTCTTTTCAGTTGCAAACCCCACTCCATACATTTATATGGGGAGATAATAGCTCCAACTCGGTTTTATAGTGAAAACTGCAGGAACTTCAAACCGGCACTAGGAAACAGACAGAGAACCCCGAGTAAACGTTACTCCTGCAACCCGTTCCATTGGTGCTAGATGAACGAACGTCACCACACATGCTCAGTTCTGAGTGATAAGTGTGTGTGAAAGACTTCCTTCACCAACTTGTTGGGAACACAAAGATTCTTTTCACTTGAAAAATCCACTCCATACATATATATGGGGAGGTACGAGCTCTAACTCGGTTTTACAGTGAAAACTGCAGGAACTTCAAACCGGCACTAGGAATTAGACTGAGAAACCAGAGTTAAAGTTTCTCCTGCAACCCGTTCCCTTTGTGCTAAATGAACGAAAGTCTCTCCACATGCTCAGTTCTGACAGATAAATGTGTTAAAGCCGTCCTTCACCTAGCGTGTTTGGAACACAAATTTTCTTTTCACTTGCAAATTCCACTCCATACAAATATATGGGGAGGTACTAGCTCCAAATCTGTTTTACAGTGAAAACTGCAGGAAAATCAAAATGGCAGTAGGAAACAGACTGAGATACCAGAGAAAAAGTTTCCCTTGCAACCCGTTCCATTTGTGCTAGATGAACGAAAGTCTCTCCACATGCTCAGTTCTGAGAGATATGTTTGTTTGATAGCCGTTCTTCAACTAGCTTGTTGGGAACACAAAGATTCTTTTCATTTGCAAACTCCACTCCATACATATATATGGGGAGGTACTAGCTCCAAATCGGTTTTACAGTGAAAACTGTAGGAAATTCAAACCGGCACTAGGAAACAGACTGAGAAACCAGGGTAAAAATTTCTCCTACAACCCGTTCCCTTTGTGCTAGATGAACGAACGTCTCTCGACATGCTCAGTTCTGTGAGATAAGTGTGAGTGAAAGCCGTCCTTCAACTAGCTTGTTGGGAACACAAAGTTTCTTTCCAGTTGCAATCTCCATTCCATACATATATATGGATAGGTACTAGCTCCAACTCGGTTTTACAATGAAAACTGCAGGAACTTCAACCCGGCAGTAGGAATCAGACTGAGAAACCATAGTAAATGTTTCTCCTGAAACCCTTTCCCTTTGTGCTTGATGAACGAATGTCTCTCCACATGCTCATTTCTGAGAGATAAGTTTGTGTGAAAGCCGTCCTTCAACTAGCTTGTTGGGAACACAAAGTTTCTTTTCATTTGCAAACTCCACTGCATACATATATATGAGGAGGTTAAAGCTCCAAATCGGATTTACAGTGAAAAATGCAGGAAATTCAAACCGGCACTAGGAAACAGACTGAGAAACCAGAGTAAATGTTTCTCTTGCAACCCGTTCCCTTTTTGCTAGATGAACGAACGTCTCTCTAAATGCTCATTTCTAAGAGATAAGTGTGTGTGAAAGCCGTCCTTCACCAGGGTTGTTGGGAACACAACGTTTCTTTTCACTTGCAAACTCCACTCCATACATATATATGGGGAGGTACTAGCTCCAACTCGGTTTTACAGTGAAAACTGCAAGAACTTCAAACCGGCACTAGGAAACAGACTGAGAAACCAGAGTAAAAGTTTCTCCTGCAACCCGTTCCCTTTGTGCTAGATAAACGAACGTCTCTCGACATGCTCAGTTCTGAGAGACAAGTTTGTGTGAAAGCCGTCCTTCACCTAGCTTGTTGGGAACACAAATTTTCTTTTCAATTGCAAACTCCACTCCATACATATATATGGGGAGGTACTAGCTCCAACTCGGTTTTACAGTGAAAAATGCAGGAACTTCCAACCGACACTAGGAAACAGACTGAGAAACCAGAGTAAAAGTTTCCCCAGCAACCCATTCCCTTTGTGCTAGATGAAAGAAATTTTTTCCACATGCTCAGTTCTGAGAGATTAGTGTGTGTGAAAGCCGTACTTCACATAGCTTGTTGGGAACACAAAGTTTCTTTTAAGTTGCAAACCCCACTCCATACATATATATGGGGAGGTACTAGCTCCAACTCGGTTTTAAAGTGAAAACTGCAGGAAATTCAAAGCGGCACTAGGAAACAGACTGAGAACCCCGAGTAAACGTTACTCCTGCAACCCGTTCCACTGGTGCTGGATGAACGAACGTCACCCCACATGCTCAGTTCTGAATGATAAGTGTGTGTGAAAGACTTCCTTCACAAACTTGTTGGGAACACAAAGATTCTTTTCACTTGAAAAATCCACTCCATACATATATATGGGGAGGTACGATCTCTAACTCGGTTTTACAGTGAAAAATGCAGGAACTTCAAACCGGCACTAGGAAACAGACTGAGAAACAAGAGTAAAAGTTTCTCTTGCAACCCGTTCATTTGTGTTAGATGAACGAACGTCTCTCCACATGCTCATTCTGAGAGATAAATGTGTGTGAAAGCCGTCCTTACACATAGATTGTTGGGAACACAAAATTTCTTTTCAGTTGCAAAATCCACACCATATATTTATATGGGGAGGTACTAGCTTCAACTCTGTTTTACATTGAAAACTGCAGGAACTTCAAACCGGCACTAGGAAATAGACTGAGAATCCAGAGATAAAGTTTCTACTGCAACCCGTTCCCTTTGTGCTAAATGAACGAACGTCTCTCCACATGCTCAGGTCTGAGAGATAAGTGTGTGTGAAAGCCGACCTTCACCTTGCTTGTTGGGAACACAAAGTTTCTTTTCAATTGCAAACTCCACTCCATACATATATATGGGGAGGTACTAACTCCAAATCGGTTTTACAGTGAAAACTGCAGGAACTTCAAACCGGCACTAGGAAATAAACTGAGAAACCAGGGTAAAAATTTCTCCTGCAACCCGTTCCATTTGTGCTAGATGAACGAACGTCTCTTCACATGCTCAGATTTGAGAGATAATTGTGTGTGAAAGCCGTCCTTCAACTAGCTTGTTGGGAACACAAAGTTTCTTTTCACTAGCAAACTCCACTGCATACATACATATAAGGGGAGGAACTAGCGTCATTTCTGTTTTACAGTGAAAACTGCAGGAACGTCAAACCGGCACTAGGAAACAGACTGAGAAATCAGAGTAAAAGTATCCCTACAAAACGTTCCCTTTGTGCTAGATGAACGAACGTCTCTCGACATGCTCAGTTCTGAGAGATAAGTTTGTGTGAAAGCCGTCCTTCACCTAGCTTGTTGGGAACACAATGTTTCTTTCCATTTGCAAATTCCACTACATACATATATATGGGGAGGTACTAGCTCCAACTCTGTTTTAAAATGAAAACTGCAGGAAATTCAAACCGGTAGTAGGAAACAGACTGAGAATCCCGAGTAAACGTTACTCCTGCAGCCCGTTCCATTGGTGCTAGATGAACGAACGTCACCCCACATGCTCAGTTCTGAGTGATAAGTGTGTGTGAAAGACTTCCTTCACCAACTTGTTGGGAACACAAAGATTCTTTTCACTTGAAAAATCCACTCCATACATATATATGGGGAGGTACGAGCTCTAACACGGTTTAACAGTGAAAACTGCAGGAACTTCAAACTGGCACTAGGAAACAGACTGAGAAACCAGAGTAAAAGTTTCTCCTGCAACCCGTTCGATTTGTGCTAGATGAACGAACGTCTCTCCACATGCTCAGTTCTGAGAGATAAGTGTGTGTGAAAGCCGTCCTTCACCTAGCTTGTTGGGAACACAAATTATCTTTTCACTAGCAAACTCCACTCCATATATATATATGGGGAGATACTAGCTCCAACTCGGTTTTACAGTGAAAACTGCAGGAACTTCAAACCGGCAGTAGGAAACAGAGTGAGAAACAAGAATAAAATTTTCTCCTGCAACCCGTTCCCTTTGTGTAGATGAAAGAACGTCTCTCCACATGCTAAGATCTGAGAGATAATTGTGTGTGAAAGCCGTCCTTCACCTAGCTTTTGGGAACACAAAGTTTCTTTTCACTTGCTAACACCACTTCATACATATATATGGTGAGTTACGTGCTCCAACTCGGTTTTACATTGAAAACTGCAGGAATTTCAAACCGGCACAAGGAAACAGACTGAGATACCAGAGTAAAAGTTTCACCTGCAACCCGTTCCCTTTGTGCTAGATGAACGAACTTCTCTCCGCATGCTCAGTTCTGAGAGATAAGTGTGTGTTAAAGCCGTCCTTCATCTAGATTGTTGGGAACACAAAGTTTCTTTTCAGCTGCCAACTCCAATCCATACATATATATGGGGAGGTAATAGCACCAACTCGGTTTTACAGTGAAAACTGCAGGAACATCTAACCGGCACTAGGAAACAGATTGAAAAACCAGAGTAAAAGTTTCTCCTGCAACCCGTTCTCTTTGTGCTAGATGAACGAAAGTCTCTCGACATGCTCAGTTCTGAGAGATAAGTGTGTGTGAAAGCCGTCCTTCACCTATCTTTTTGGGAACACAAAGTTTCTTTTCACTTGCAAAATCCACTCCATACATATATATGGGGAGGTACGAGCTCCAACTCGGTTTTACACTGAAAACTGCAGGAATCTTCAAACCGGCAGTAGGAAACAGACTGAGAAACCAGAGTAAAAGTTTCCGCTTCAACCCATTCCGTTTGTGCTAGATGAACGAATATCTTTCCAAATGCTCAGTTCTGAGAGATAAGTGTGTGTGAAAGCCGTCCTTCACCTAGCTTGTTGGGAACACAAAGTTTCTTTTCACTTGCAATCTCCACTCCATACATATATATAGGAGGTACGAGTTCCAACTCTCTTTTACAGTAAAAACTGCAGGAACTTCAAACCGGCACTAGGAAACAGACTGAGAAACCAGAGTAAAAGTTTTTCCTGCAACCCGTTCATTTGTTCTAGATGAACGAACTTCTCTCCACATGCTTAGTTCTGAGAGATAAGTGTGTGTGAAAGCCGTCCTTCACCTAGCTTGTTGGGAACACAAAGTTACTATTCACTTGCAAACTCCACTCCATACATATATATGGGGAGGTACGAGCTCCAACACGGTTTTACAGTGAAAACTGCAGTAACTTCAAACCGGCACTAGGAAACAGACTGAGAATCCAGGGTAAAAGTTTCTCCTGCAAACCGTTCCCTTTGTGCTAGACGAACGAACTTTTCTACACATGCTCAGTTCTGAGTGATAAGTATGTGTGAAAGCCTTCCTTCACCTAGCTTGTTGGGAACACAAAGATACTTTTCAGTTTCAAACTCCACTCCATATATATATATGGGGAGGTACTAGCTCTAAATCGGTTTTACAGTGAAAACTGCAGGAACTTCAAACCGGCAGTAGGAAACAGACTGAGAAACCAGAGTAAAGTTTCTCCTGCAACCCGTTCCCTTTGTGCTAGATGAACGAACGTCTTTCGACATGCTCAGTTCTGAGAGATAAGTGTGAGTGAAAGCAGTCCTTCACCTAGCTTGTTGGGAACACAAATTTTCTTTTATGTTGCAAACTCCACTCCATACTTATATATGGATAAGTAATAGCTCCAACACGGTTTTATAGTGAAAACTGCAGGAAGTTCAAACCGGCAGTAGGAAACACACTGGGAAACCAGAGTAATAGTTTCCCCTGCAACTCGTTCCCTTTGTGCTAGATGAACGAACTTCTCTCCACATGCTCATTTCTGAGAGAAAAGTGTGTGTGGAAGCCGTCCTTCACATAGCTTGTTGGGAACACAAAGTTTCTTTTCACTTGCAAACTCCACTCCGTACATATATAAGGGGAGGTACAAGTTCCAACTCGGTTTTACATTGAAAACTGCAGGAACTGTAAACCGGCAGTAGGAAAGAGACTGAGAAACCAGAGTAAAATTTTCCTTGCCACCCGTTCCCTTTGTGCTAGATGAACTAAAGTCTCTCCACATTCTCAGATTTGAGGGATAAGTGTGTGTGAAAGCCGTCCTTAAACTAGCTTGTCGGGAACACAAAGATTCTTTTCACTTGCAAAATCCACTCCATACATATATATGGGGAGGTACTAGCTCCAAATCTCTTTTACAGTGAAAACTGTAGGAATATCAAGCCGGCAGTAGGAAAAAGACTGAGAAAACCGAGTAAAATTTTCTCCTGCAACCCGTTCCATTTGTGCTAGATGAACGAACGTCTCTTCACATGCTAAGATTTGAGAGAAAATTGGTGTGTGAAAGCCGTCCTTAAACTAGCTTGTTGGGAACCCAAAGTTTCTTTTCACTTGCAAACTCCACTGCATACATATATATGGGGAGGTACTAGCTCCAACTCGTTTTTACAGTGAAAACTGCAGGAACTTCAAACCGGCAATGGGAAACAGACTGAGAAACCAGAATAAAAGTTTCTCCTGCAAACCGTTCCATTTGTGCTAGATGAACGAAAGTCTCTCCACATGCTAAGTTCTGAGAGATAATTGTGTGTGGAAGCCGTCCTTCACCTAGCTTGTTGGGAACACAAAGTTTCTTTTCAGTAGCAAACTCCAATCCATACATATATATGGGGAAGTCCTAGCTCCAACTCGGTTTTATCGTGAATACTGCAGGAAAATCAAACCGGCACTAGGAAACAGACTGAGAAACCAGAGTAAAAGTTTTTCCTGCAACCCGTTCCCTTTGTGCTAGATGAACGTACTTCTCACCACATGCTCATTTCTGAGAGAAAAATGTGTGTGGAAGCGGTCCTTCACATAGCTTGTTGGGAACAAAAAGTTTCTTTTCACTTGCAAACTCCCCTCCGTACATATATATGGGGAGGTAAAATTTCCAACTCGGTTTTACATTGAAAACTGCAGGAACTGCAAACCGGCAGTAGGAAAGAAATGGGGAAACCAGAGTAAAATTTTCCTTGCCAACCGTTCCCTTTGTGCTAGATGAACTAACGTCTCTCCACATTCTCAGATTTGAGGGATAAGTGTGTGTGAAAGCCGTCCTTAAACTAGCTTGTCGGGAACACAAAGTTTCTTTTCACTTGCAAATTACGCTCCATACATATATATGGGGAGGTACAAGCTCCAACTCGATTTTATAGTGAAAACTGCAGGAACTTGAAACCGGCACTAGGAAACAGACTGAGAAACCAGAGTAAAAGTTTTTCCTGCAACCCGTTCCCTTTGTGCTAGATGAACGAACTTCTCTCCACATGCTCAGTTCTGAGAGATAAGTGTGTGTGAAAGCCGTCCTTCACCTAGCTTGTTGGGAACACAAAGATTCTTTTCACTTGCAAAATCCACTCCATACATATATATGGGGAGGTAATAGCTCCAAATCTGTTTTACAGTGAAATCTGTAGGAATATCAAGCCGGCAGTAGGAAACAGACTGAGAAACCCGAGTAAAACTTTCTCCTGCAACCCGTTCCATTTGTGCTAGATGAACGAACGTCTCTTCACATGCTCAGATTTGAGAGATAATTCTGTGTGAAAGCCGTCCTTAAACTAGCTTGTTGGGAACACAATGTTTCTTTTCACTTGCAAACACCACTGCATACATATATATGGGGAGGTACTAGCTCCAACTCGTTTTTACAGTGAAAACTGCAGGAACTTCAAACCGGCACTAGGAAACAGACTGAGAAACCAGAGTAAATGTTTCTCCTGCAACCCGTTTCCTTTGTGCTAGATGAACGAACATCTCTCCACATGCTCAGTTCTGAGAGATAATTGTGTGTGGATGCCGTCCTTCACCTAGCTTGTTGGGAACACAAAGTTGTTTTCAGTAGCAAACTCCACTCCATACATATATATGGGGAAGTACTAGCTCCAACTCAGTTTTACCGTGAATACTGCAGGAAATTCAAACCGTCACTAGGAAACAGACTGAGAAACCAGAGTAAAAGTTTTTCCTGCAACCCGTTCCCTTTGTGCTAGATGAACGAACTTCTCTCCACATGCTCATTTCTGAGAGAAAAGTGTGTGTGGAAGCCGTCTTTCACGTAGCTTGTTGGGAACACAAAGTTTCTTTTCAGTTGCAAACTCCACTCCGTACATATATATGGGGAGGTACAAGTTCCAACTCGGTTTTACATTGAAAACTGCAGGAACTGCAAACCGGCAGTAGGAAATAGACTGAGAAACCAGAGTAAAATTTTCCTTGCCACCCGTTCCCTTTGTGCTAGATGAACTAACGTCTCTCCACATTCTCAGATTTGAGGGATAAGTGTGTGTGAAAGCCGTCCTTAAACTAGCTTGTCGGGAACACAAAGATTCTTTTCACTTGCAAATTACGCTCCATACATATATATGGGGAGGTACAAGCTCCAACTCGGTTTTACAGTGAAAACGGCAGGAAATTCAAACCGGCACTAAGAAACAGACTGAGAAACCAGAGTAAAAGTTTTTTCTGCAACCCGATCCCTTTGTGCTAGATGAACGAACTTCTCTCTACATGCTCAGTTCTGAGAGATAAGTGTGTGTGAAAGCCGTCCTTCACCTAGCTTGTTGGGAACACAAAGATTCTTTTCACTTGCAAAATCAACTCCATACATATATATGAGGAGGTAATAGCTCCAAATCTGTTTTACAGTGAAATCTGTAGGAATATCAAGCCGGCAGTAGGAAACAGACTGAGAAACCCGAGTAAAACTTTCTCCTGCAACCCGTTCCATTTGTGCTAGATGAACGAACGTCTCTTCACATGCTCAGATTTGAGAGATAAGTGTGTGTGAAAGCCGTCCTTAAACTAGCTTGTTGGGAACCCAAAGTTTCTTTTCACTTGCAAACTCCACTGCATAAATATATATGGGGAGGTACTATCTCCAACTCGTTTTTACAGTGAAAACTGCAGGAACTTCAAACCGGCAATAGGAAACAGACTGAGAAACCAGAATAAAATTTTCTCCTGCAACCCGTTCCTTTTGTGCTAGATGAACGAACGTCTCTCCACATGCTAAGTTCTGAGAGATAATTGTGTGTGGAAGCCGTCCTTCAACTAGCTTGTTGGGAACACAAAGTTTCTTTTCAGTAGCAAACTCCACTCCATACATATATATGGGGAAGTACTAGCTCCAACTCGTTTTTACCGTGAATACTGCAGGAAAATCAAACCGGCACTAGAAAACCGACTGAGAAACTAGAGTAAAAGTTTTTCCTGCAACCCGTTCCCTTTGTGCTAGATGAACGAACGTCTAACAAATGCTCAGTTCTGAGAGATATGTGTGTGGGAAAGCAGTCCTTCAACTAGCTTGTTGGGAACAAAAATTTTCTTTTCACTTGCAAAATCCACTCCATAAATATATAAGCTGAGGTATGAGCTCCAACTCGGTTTTACAGTGAAAACTGAGGGAACTTAAAACCGGAACAAGGAAACAGACTGAGATACCAGAGTAAAAGTTTCTCCTGCAACCCGTTCCCTTTGTGCTAGATGAACGTACTTCTCTCCACATGCTCATTTCTGAGAGAAAAGTGTGTGTGGAAGCGGTCCTTCACATAGCTTGTTGGGAACAAAAAGTTTCTTTTCACATGCAAACTCCACTCCGTACATATATATGGGGAGGTAAAATTTCCAACTCGGTTTTACATTGAAAACTGCAGGAACTGCAAACCGGCAGTAGGAAAGAAATGGAGAAATCAGAGTAAAATTTTCCTTGCCAACCGTTCCCTTTGTGCTAGATGAACTAACGTCTCTCCACATTCTCAGATTTGAGGGATAAGTGTGTGTGAAAGCCGTCCTTAAACTAGCTTGTCGGGAACACAAAGTTTCTTTTCACTTGCAAATTACGCTCCATACATATATATGGGGAGGTACAAGCTCCAACTCGATTTTATAGTGAAAACTGCAGGAACTTGAAACCGGCACTAGGAAACAGACTGAGAAACCAGAGTAAAAGTTTTTCCTGCAACCCGTTCCCTTTGTGCTAGATGAACGAACTTCTCTCCACATGCTCAGTTCTGAGAGATAAGTGTGTGTGAAAGCCGTCCTTCACCTAGCTTGTTGGGAACACAAAGATTCTTTTCACTTGCAAAATCCACTCCATACATATATATGGGGAGGTAATAGCTCCAAATCTGTTTTACAGTGAAAACTGTAGGAATATCAAGCCGGCAGTAGGAAACAGACTGAGAAACCCGAGTAAAACTTTCTCCTGCAACCCGTTCCATTTGTGCTAGATGAACGAACGTCTCTTCACATGCTCAGATTTGAGAGATAATTCTGTGTGAAAGCCGTCCTTAAACTAGCTTGTTGGGAACACAAAGTTTCTTTTCACTTGCAAACACCACTGCATACATATATATGGGGAGGTACTAGCTCCAACTCGTTTTTACAGTGAAAACTGCAGGAACTTCAAACCGGCAAAAGGAAACAGACTGAGAAACCAGAATAAAAGTTTCTCCAGCAACCCGTTCCATTTGTGCTAGATGAACGAAAGTCTCTCCACATGCTAAGTTCTGAGAGATAATTGTGTGTGGATGCCGTCCTTCACCTAGCTTGTTGGGAACACAAAGTTGTTTTCAGTAGCAAACTCCACTCCATACATATATATGGGGAAGTACTAACTCCAACTCAGTTTTACCGTGAATACTGCAGGAAATTCAAACCGTCACTAGGAAACAGACTGAGAAACCAGAGTAAAAGTTTTTCCTGCAACCCGTTCCCTTTGTGCTAGATGAACGAACTTCTCTCCACATGCTCATTTCTGAGAGAAAAGTGTGTGTGGAAGCCGTCTTTCACGTAGCTTGTTGGGAACACAAAGTTTCTTTTCACTTGCAAACTCCACTCCGTACATATATATGGGGAGGTACAAGTTCCAACTCGGTTTACATTGAAAACTGCAGGAACTGCAAACCGGCAGTAGGAAATAGACTGAGAAACCAGAGTAAAATTTTCCTTGCCACCCGTTCCCTTTGTGCTAGATGAACTAACGTCTCTCCACATTCTCAGATTTGAGGGATAAGTGTGTGTGAAAGCCGTCCTTAAACTAGCTTGTCGGGAACACAAAGATTCTTTTCACTTGCAAATTACGCTCCATACATATATATGGGGAGGTACAAGCTCCAACTCGGTTTTACAGTGAAAACGGCAGGAAATTCAAACCGGCACTAAGAAACAGACTGAGAAACCAGAGTAAAAGTTTTTTCTGCAACCCGATCCCTTTGTGCTAGATGAACGAACTTCTCTCTACATGCTCAGTTCTGAGAGATAAGTGTGTGTGAAAGCCGTCCTTCACCTAGCTTGTTGGGAACACAAAGATTCTTTTCACTTGCAAAATCAACTCCATACATATATATGGGGAAGTACTAGCACCAAATCTGTTTACAGTGAAAACTGTAGGAATATCAACCGGCAGTAGGAACAGACTGAGAAACCCGAGTAAAAATTTCTCCTGCAACCCGTTCCATTTGTGCTAGATGAACGAACGTCTCTTCACATGCTCAGATTTGAGAGATAAGTGTGTGTGAAAGCCGTCCTTAACGAGCTTGTTGGAACCCAAAGTTTCTTTTCACTTGCAAACTCCACTGCATAAATATTATGGGGAGGTACTATCTCCAACTCGTTTTACAGTGAAAACTGCAGGAACTTCAAACCGGCACAGGAAACAGACTGAGAACCAGAATAAAATTTTCTCCTGCAACCCGTTCCTTTGGTGCTAGATGGAACGAACGTCTCTCCACATGCTAAGTTTGAGAGATAATGGTGTGTGGAAAGCCGTCCTTCAACTAGCTTGTTGGGAACACAAAGTTTCTTTTCAGTAGCAAACTCCACTCCATACATATATATGGGGAGGTACTAGCTCCAACTCGGTTTTACCGTGAATACTGCAGGAAATTCAAACCGGCACTAGAAAACAGACTGAGAAACCTAGAGTAAAAGTTGTTCCTGCAACCCGTTCCCTTTGTGCTAGATGAACGAACGTCTATCCACATGCTCAGGTCTGAGAGATAATGTGTGTGGGAAAGCAGTCCTTCAACTAGCTTGTTGGGAACACAAAGTTTCTTTCACTTGCAAAATCCACTCCATACATATATATGCTGAGGTATGAGCTCCAACTCGGTTTTACAGTGAAAACTGCAGGAACTTAAAACCGGACATAGGAAACAGACTGAGATACCAGAGTAAAAGTTTCTCCTGCAACCCGTTCCCTTTGTGCTAGATGAACGTAACGTCTCTCCACATGCTCAGTTCTGAGAGAAAGTGTGTGTGGAAGCGGTCCTTCACATAGCTTGTTGGGAACACAAAGTTTCTTTTCACATGCAAACTCCACTCCATACATATATATGGGGAGGTACTAGCTCAACTCTATTTTTACAGTGAAAACTGCAGGAACTTCAAACGGCACTATAGGAACAGACTGAGAAACAGAGTAAAAGTTTCTCCTGCAACCCGTTCCCTTTGTGCTAGATGAAGAACGTCTCTCCACATGCTCAGTTCTGAGAGATAAGTGTGTGTGAAAGCCGTCCCTTAACATAGCTTGTTGGGAACACAAAGTTCTTTTCACTTGCAACTCCCACTCCATACATATATATGGGGAGGTACAAGCTCCAACTCGATTTTACAGTGAAAACTGCAGGAACTTCAAACCGGCACTATGAAACAGACTGAGAAATCCAGAGTAAAAGTTTCTCCCGCAACCGTTCCCTTGTGCTAGATGAACGAACTTCTCTCCACATGCTCAGTTCTGAGAGATAAGTGTGTGTGAAAGCCGTCCTTCACCTAGCTTGTGGGAAACAAAGATTCTTTTCACTTGCAAAACTCCACTCCATACATATATATGGGGAGGTAATAGCTCCAAATCTGTTTTACAGTGAAAACTGTAGGAATATCAAGCCGGCAGTAGAAACAGACTGAGAAACCCGAGTAAAACTTTCTCCTGCAACCCGTTCCATTTGTGCTAGATGAACGAACGTCTCTTCACATGCTCAGATTTGAGAGATAATTCTGTGTGAAAGCCGTCATTAAACTAGCTTGTTGGAACACAAAGTTTCTTTTCACTTGCAAACACCACTGCATACATATATATGGGGAGGTACTAGCTCCAACTCGTTTTACAGTGAAAACTGCAGGAACTTCAAACCGGGCAATAGGAAACAGACTGAGAAACCAGAATAAAAGTTTCTCCAGCAACCCGTTCCATTTGTGCTAGATGAACGAAAGTCTCTCCACATGCTAAGTTCTGAGAGATAATTGTGTGTGGATGCCGTCCTTCACCTAGCTTGTTGGGAACAAAAGTTGTTTTCAGTAGCAAACTCCACTCCATACATATATATGGGAAGTACTAGCTCCAACTCAGTTTTACCGTGAATACTGCAGGAAATTCAAACGTCACTAGGAAACAAGACTGAGAAACAGAGTAAAAGTTTTTCCTGCAACCCGTTCCCTTTGTGCTAGATGAACGAACTTCTCTCACATGCTCATTTCTGAGAGAAAGTGTGTGTGGAAGCCGTCTTTCACGTAGCTTGTTGGGAACACAAAGTTTCTTTTCACTTGCAAACTCCACTCCGTACATATATATGGGAGGTACAAGTTCCAACTCGGTTTTACATTGAAAACTGCAGGAACTCCACCCGGCAGTAGGAATAGACTGAGAAACCAGAGTAAAAATTTTCCTTGCCACCCGTTCCCTTTGTGCTAGATGAACTAACGTCTCTACACATTCTCAGATTTGATGGATAAGTGTGTGTGAAGCCGTCCTTAAAATAGCTTGTGGAACACAAAGATTCTTTCACTTGCAAAATTACGCTCCATACATAATAGGGGGAGGTACAAGCTCCAACTCGGTTTACAGTGAAAACGGCAGGAAATTCAAACCGGCACTAAAAACAGACTGAAGAACCAGAGTAAAAGTTTTTTCTGCAACCCGATCCCTTGTGCTAGATGAACGAACTTCTCTCAACATGCCAGTTCTGAGAGATAAGTGTGTGTGAAGCCGTCCTTCACCTAGCTTGTTGGGAACACAAAGATTCTTTTCACTTGCAAAATCCACTCCATACATATATATGGGGAGGTAAGCTCCAAATCTGTTTTACAGTGAAAACTGTAGGAATATCAAGCCGGCAGTAGGAAAGACTGAGAAGAAACCGAGTAAAACTTCTCCTGCAACCCGTTCCATTTGTGCTAGATGAACGAACGTCTCTTCACATGCTCAGATTTGAGAGATAATTCTGTGTGAAAGCCGTCCTTAAACTAGTTGTTGGGAACCCAAAGTTTCTTTTCACTTGCAAACTCCACTGCATAAATATATATGGGGAGGTACTATCTCCAACTCGTTTTTACAGTGAAAACTGCAGGAACTTCAAACCGGGCAATAGGAAACAGACTGAGAAACCAGAATAAAATTTCTCCTGCAACCCGTTCCGTTTGTGCTAGATGAACGAACGTCTCTCCACATGCTAAGTTCTGAGAGATAATTGTGTGTGGAAGCCGTCCTTCACCTAGCTTGTTGGGAACACAAAGTTTTTTTCAGTAGCAAACTCCAATCCATACATATATATGGGGAGAAAGTACTAGCTCCACTCGGTTTTACCGTGATACTGCAGGAAAATCAAACCGGCACTAGAAAACCGACTGAGAAACTAGAGTAAAAGTTTTTCCTGCAACCCGTTCCCTTGTGCTAGATGAACGAACGTCTAACAAATGCTCAGTTCTGAGAGATATGTGTGTGGGAAATCAGTCCTTCAACTAGCTTGTTGGGAACAAAAATTTTCTTTTCACTTGCAAATCCACTCCATAAATATATAAGCTGTGTATGAGCTCCAACTCGGTTTACAGTGAAAACTGAGGGAACTTAAAACCGGAACAAGGAAACAGACTGAGATACCAGAGTAAAAGTTTCTCCTGCAACCCGTCCCTTTGT